>NC_056748.1:83493819-83603138 GCF_019279795.1 Protopterus annectens | reverse complement strand
TCCCCCTGGGGGGAATGGGAACATCCCCAAAAATGGGGTCAAACCCTATGGCCCCCCTAAACCCCAAAATTGAAAAAGGGGAAAATTCCCTTTTCCCGTAAAAATTAAATTAAGGGGGAATTGAGGGTAAAATGGGGCCCCCAAATGGCAAAAAAACAATGAAAAAAAAGGGAAAGACTTGCTGGCACCCTATGGCCACAAACCATGTCACACATAGGTAGATGGAACAGTCAATTTAAACATTTCCCATGACATATGGTATCCAAAGGTACTTCATAGACATGTATGCGATCACCCAGGCCCGGAGACTTACACATAACATGGAAGTATCCAGCTTTAAATGTCCATTACACTTCCATTTGTCACTTTCTAAACAATGAACATGTAGCCACAGCATAGAAAGAAAGACGCACTGCTAACAAACACACACATGTCAACATCACAGAAAGCATACTATGAACAAATTTACATGATATTGTACTATGAAACACAAACAAACCAGCAACCGGGGAAAAATAGCCCCCGTAGTTCACACAACACAAGTCTTGAACATTTAAACAGTTTATTAAACATGCCGTTGTTTCAAACGTTTGCAGAAAAAGCAAAACCCACAATCAACAATGTGAGTCTTAACAAGATTTTGTATCACATTGTTGATTGTTTTTAAGAATTTTTTAAAAGGGGAAAGCAACGGAAAAAAAACACACACGGAAGGGGGGGACGAACCTACCCCATCTACATGAACTCACACAGTATGAAGCATTTACAGAACGCCCAGTTTACTGAACAGAGCTGTCAGAGGCATACTTGTAGGCTGGTGACATCACCAAGACAATAGTTGGCAATAGAATTGTTGGAGCGTAAAAGCATGTTTAGTCCCGAGGCAGCTGGAAAAAAAACACACAAAACACACACAAGGGGGACGGAGAAACCACTATCTACATGAACACTACAGTATGAAGCATTTAAAAAACGCCACCGAGTTTACTGAAGAAAGGTGTCAGAGGCATACTTGTAGGCTTTACGCCCCCGAAACAATAGTTGGCAAAACCAAGGCATGTGTTGGAGCCCTTAAAAACATGTTCATTCGCAAGGAGTGGAAAACACACACACACACACACACACGGAAGGGACGGAGACGAACCCACCCCATCTACATGAACCCCTACAGTATGAAGCATTTACAGAACGCGCCAAAATTTACTAAGAGCGCTGAGAGGGATACTTGTAGGCTGGTGACATCACCAAGAAAATTTGGGAATAGCCAAGATTTTTGGGGGAGCGCCCAAAAGCATTTCATTTGCAGAGGCAGCTGGAAAAAAAACACACACACAACACACACACGGAAGGGACGGAGATGAACCTACGCCTATCTACATGAACACTACAGTATGAAGCATTTACAGAACGCCACCCAGTTTACTAAAAAAGGGTGTCAAGGCATACTTGTAGGCTGGTGACATCAGAAGACAATAGTTGGCAATAGCCAAGATGTGGGAGCGCCCAAAAGCATGTTCATTCCAGAGGCAGCTGGAAACACACACACAAAACACACACACACACACGGAAGGGACGGAGACGAACCTACCTATCTACATGAACACTACAGTATGAAGCATTTACAGAACGCACCGAGTTTACTAAAAGAGCGCTGTCAAGGCATACTTGTAGGCTGTGACATCACCAAGACAATAGTTGGCAATACCCAAAGGGATGTTTTTGGGCCTAAAAGCATTTCATTCGCAGGGGCAGCTGGAAACACACACACACACACACGGAAGGGGGGGACAACCCCCCTATCTACATGAACCCCTACAGTATGAAGCATTTACAGAACGCGAAGTTTACTAAAGGACCCTGTCAGAGGCATACTTGTAGGCTTGACATCAGAAGACAATAGTTGGCAATAGAAGATGTTTGGAGTCATGTTAATCGCAGAGGCAGCTGGAAACACACACACACAGAGACACACACACACACAGACGCACGCACACACACACACCACACACGGAAGGGACGGAGACGAACCTACCCCTATCTAATGAACACACTACAGTATGAAGCATTTACAGAACGCGCACCGAGTTTACTGAGCAGGCTGTCGGAGGCATACACGGGTGGTATCATTTGCAGAGGCAATGCCCATCTGAGCTAGGTCAGAGTGCAGTCACGCAGCCTGTTACCATCCAAAGGTCCCCATGCAAACCCCGTAGTGCTGCAGTCGGGAATACCAAGTAACTACTGTCGTACATCACAGCTGCCTACTGGGCATGCTCAGACACTTAGAGTCGGCACAGAGCAGACATGCATACACATGGTGCGACGGCATGGGTGGCGGAATGTGGACCGCCTGTGTGTCCAGCCACACAACAGAAACCCCGGCCATGCCACAGACATGGTTGCAGGGAATATCTAGGTGCAATTAACCATGTGTAGGACTGGCCTACAGTTTGTTGCATGCTACAGACAACCCTCCCAAACACAGGATCCCTTTCACAGATGTCCTGAGGACACTGGTGAGTGGGCATGCTCTCACAACAGCACCGTTGGGTGACATGAACCACCCATACATAGCCTGGGAACATTACCCATGGCACAACACCCCCGCCAGGTCCCAGGTGTTCCACACCTGGCCACTGTTAAACAGCCATGCACCATACATACTAGGGGATGTCTGACAGTTCTGCCCATCACATGGTGAGGATATGCCCCACACAGGATGTACAGCCCTCAATGGTGATGCAAGACCGAAAGTGGATCCACTGGTCATCCACACCTGTAACCAACACCAGCATGGGGACCTAAGTGATGACCTCTCCACAACAAACCACACACATCATAGACCGGTGTGGTACCCTACAAGTCCTCCATGCCAGTGTTGAACAGGCCAGACCGAAACCCGCCAACGAATGCCTTCCGAGCACCCACATGCATCTCTGCAACAGGCAAACATGATAACTTCAGGACCTTGTCCTCCTCAGCTAGGCTCATGGTGTCGTGGACCCCAGCCACTGAGAACGTGTACATCAACAGTTGGAGCAAATAGATGGCAGAGCTATGACACTACCAGGGAAACCAACACCCATTCATACCGGCCACCATACGGCCACAATAAAATCATCCAGGCCGTTTGGGGGAGTGGAACTGCAGAGGGCATATGAGACAACCATAGGGCCCTTTCCCCTAACTGTGGTAAGGACATGGTTGGGGCACACAGATTTGGGCTGGAAATGGTCCAGAATGGTACAACAGTCACTGCACCCACAGACATTGTCTGCAAACCACGGACATGTTCCATGCATACACCCCCCCAAAGGGGGAAACATATCCATCCCACCAGAGTGTACCTCCCAAACATTCATATGGCCTGGAGTGATCCCATATCTCTATGGCGGGTTTACACAGCACAATGGGCACCGATGGTGTCCCTGGCTGTGTGCTACCCATCCTCATTGAGGCCTCGGCCCACACATGCGCCACTGTGTCATGTTAGCCTTACTATGGGCTATGTCCCCAAAATGGCATCTGTGGTCCCACTATGCCAGGGTAGTGCTCTTTTGGACTGTAACAGCCACACCCTATCCGCTTGACAAGCCTTGTCTGCAAAGCTGTGGGAGGTCCATACAGGTGCCCAGGGTTACAGAAGCGTGTACAGCCAATCCCGGGAACATACCCACAACAACATAGTCAAGGGCGGATCCTGCCTCCCAACCTGCTCGTCCGTCTGGAGTGGTCACCAAGGCCATTGATGGGGATACGTGGGTTTGCACACAGTACCATGACCTGGTGGGAGCGTCAGAGCACACTACACATGGGACCCATGGAAAGGCTCGCCAGCATACATGTGGGGACATATGTCACCCGATGCTTCTCAGAAAGGTTGGAGGTCACACCACACAGGGTTGGTGCCTAAATGCCTTGTCACACTCATATCTGGCCCAGTGGAGGCCCACAGGGCTCAGTCCTGGGCCCCTGCCATATGGCATCCGACCTTCCAATGTGCATGCAATCATAGGGGATTGTGGCAGACAAGGTATGCAGATGACTACGACCGCCACCATACCCAACACCCCATGTACACGACATCCACCTAGGGCGTCATAGACATGGATACTGGTGCCAGAGCCATGGCCTGCTACAATGCCAGAGAAGGTGCAGCCTACCCAGTGTGAAGGACATGTTCGCCCAATGTCACATGTAGGTGGTAAGCCATTAAAGATGGTGGACATGTTCAGGAAATGGCTACCACACCTGTCGTTAACCTCTGTCAACACACACAATGGCAATGTGGGTGTGAAGACATTCCACTGTGGCCTCCTGGTCGGGAAAGGAAAACCCCCCATCAGGGGTGTTCATTGTACCCTGTACACATCACACACCAGAGCAATGACTGCATTGGCACATTGGCCTGTAGCTAACCTGACGCCTGCAGCACTCGGAAGGACCGCAAACGTTTACAAGGCGGGATGATGCTAGGACATGTGTCACAAGCTGCACGCCAAGGGGACTGGCTGTAAACCTACACAGCACATCTGCTCTGTGGTGATCTGTGCCGGGCATACACGGCCATGTCTGACCTGGGTGACAGGGGCATATTCCACCTCCCAGGCTCCAGGGCAAACACGGGCACAGAAGCGACTGTAAAACACCTCAACACAAAGATGAGTGGACGTGCTGGGGAACGGGGCCGGAGACCCCCTACAACACGGGAGGAGTGCCCCATGTGAAGGAAAGGCCCTGACTGCCTTTGTCCAGGATGCTAATGACATGTGGATGTGTGGATATAGTTATGCCCCCAGGCATCATCTGTGTGTCATGCTGGACCAGGGACTGGGGACTGATGGATATCGCTTCCCCATCCTGAGGCGTGTTTGTTGCCACACACAGTCATGCTAGCTCCACCCATGTCATAGGGCACATACCCTGGTATGTTCATGTGCCCAAACCTATGTAGGGGTCCATGCCGGAGGGGGGAACCTCTGCTATGCTGATGTTGCCCGCCATGCCTGTGGGTCCCCCACCACGCGTGGGGAACTAATTACAGTGCTCCCAGTAGGCACATGCAAGTACACCATCAGTCAAGGGTTAACTGAAAAAATGGTGCTACACATGTAACCACTACACATACTGTCTACACAGATCAATAAATGCCGCACCTGTCCTGCATGGTATGTCTGCTGCATGATGTCGTGCACAACCCACATCACATACACACCTGTCACCAGCCATACACACACACCACAACATACACATCACGCATTAGCGGACACAGGTATCACATACACGTTTCACTGTCGTGTCCACCCTGAGCATCAGAATATGTTTGCTTTAACCATGCACAGATGGTGTAGCTCACAGTTATTTGGGAGAGACTTCATCATATGCACAGGGTGATATTTTCCACAGGCATGGCTGTACCAATGGATGACATCATGTGTGTGTGTAAGGGCCGTGCATTGACTGGGCATGACTTGTAGATTGCATGTGGGGTGGTGGAGCCCTACAGTTGTGTTTGGTTTTGGGTTTTTGTGTACACAGTTCAGTCATCTGTGATGCCTACACGGGTATGCTTGGCAGCCCCGACTGTACAGTGCAGGTGTTACGGCTCACTGTGTCCGCCGGCGGCGTGACCCGCCTGCCTGGGGTCGACGGGGACGACCGGGTGGAGGTACAGACTGTCCACTCTCCGATGGCACATGTCCACGGGCAACGTGCCCACGCCGGGGGCATCCAGGGCCACCTCCCCGTGGCCTGCTCTGTCCTGGTGTGGATGGTGTAGTACCAGCTGCACTGCTGCCGCTACCAGCACTGTCTGGGGGGGCATGGGAGGTGGCACGAACACGCTGACCTGCAGCAGGTGGTGTTGCTGGCACCCCACGGGCCCTATGCCTCACCCCTACCTGGTGTTCCTGCAGGACAGCCCACGCTCAAGGATGGCCATGCCTCGGTCGAGGATACCAGCCATTCACCCAATCCCCTATCCAGAACATCGGCAAGATGCCGTTGTGCACTCGCCCATGCCTGGATGTTGTCTTTTAGGAACGGATTGCAGACCTCTGCAGCCTCTGCCCTTCCTGGTTCTCCCCGCCGGCCGCCCCCGCCATTACAGTCTGGAACATGCGCCTGGTTATACCAGCTGCTGCACCCTGTATGGCAGGTGTATGTCTAGCGGTCCCCCACGAGCAGCACCTGCCACATGCCGTGGCACTGCAGCAGCCCTTACACTGGCAACGTGGTGCGTACCCACACCTTCTGCAGCCACCACACATTCCTGCTCGGTCCCAACAGCCGCTGACTGACCGTCATCTATGCGCACCGGTCTTGGGGTATGTGTCGGCATCTGAACCTTTTCAGGGATGAAGGGACGGTGTGATGTTCTCCAAGGCAAGTGTTTTGCCTGTGAGACCCTGCCTGTGCCTCATGCACATGGTCATCACCACTAGTATCTGTGGGGACACTAGCATCAGATGGGCCGCAGGAGGGGAACTCACCTACAGCACCTGTCAATACAAAAACGTACCATCGGTTACAATACAGACCCCCACACACACACACACACACACACACACACACACACACACACACACACACACACACACACACACACACACACACAGCCTGCATGTGATAATGCAGGTGGCATGCAGCATTCACACACCCCAGACCAGTGAATGCAGACCAGCCATTCATAGTGGCAGTATGTACACTGCCCTGGTGGGGAAAGTACAACAGGCAGGTGTCATTTAGTAGGCATGCAGTACACACATTCATGGTAGTTTGCATGCATCAGCGTGATACACCGGGGGCCACGGGGGGTTGACAGTACACATGGCTGCCGACACTATGTCATGTACACCGCAAACATGTGTGGTATCATGTGGACATGTGACGATGGTGTCCCACCGCATGCACCACATCACAATGGCTGTCATGGTGCAGTGTTATGTGTACAGTCTTACAGATACAATGTATGGGTAACAGGGATGTCTGTGCTGGTGCGGGTTGCTGTGAGCTGTGTTCATAGCTGTACACTCTGGAGTGCGGCCCCTGTGCCACTGCACAGTAGCACGACTCAGTTATCTTTATGTGCGATGCGTGACCTTGACGCATTACATTGCCATGTCTGTAAGTCAGTTCAGCTGCTCAGCAGCACGTATATGGTGGACATTGGAGGCACCTGTAGTAGCTGTGGAGAGGCATTCCATGTCACTGGTGTACTACATCAGATGTCCAGGGGGTCCACTACAGTGATGAACCCACTATGTGTGTACAGGGTGCAACGGTGAGTACCCACTGTGGATGTGCTGTGTGGCAACAGGCCTGTAGGTATAAACCATGGCCTTGTTTGTCTGGGTCATTGACAATTGTGTGTGGTGGACATGGGCACATGGCCCTGTGGTGGCCCATGTGACATACAACCATACTAGGGGTAAGGTGTCACATTCCCCACGGGTATGCAGACATTGCGGATGTCTGCTATCTTGTGCATAGGTCATGTCACGGGGTGACAATGTTCCAGGCCGACATCCACGGGATGGGACATGGCATGTGCCATGTCACAACGGGACCCCATGCAGGGGCATGGGTCACATTGGTAACGCCTGTCCTCTGGCCAGAGCACACCTCACTATGTGGTACTGTGTGGATACTGCAGAGGCATACCGATGCATACTACACATGCAGCCATTGGGGAACACCTACACCATTGTATGCATAGCTGAATGCACGTAACACCCAATGGTTTGGTGGTGTCATGCCACTCACGCAAACGGTTGTATCTACTGTACATGGGTGGTGTGTTTTCGGTGGTGCAACCTGTATACCGTGACTGGGGCACACAGGTGGGCATGTCATGCCTGGACACATGGGGAATATCAATACACCATATCATGCCTTTGACTAGCAACAGACTTACCTGCAACAGAGCCTTCTGTTTTGCCACCCAGCGACCTGTAAAGGGATGACAAAAAAGGTATACACATTACCATTACTATCCCACGTCAGCATGTGCATGTCACATCATGCATCGGGAGTTAGCATGTGCTATGCACATGTCTGCTAACACAACATAGCATACTGTTTGCTCTTGTGTATATACCTGGCATGTTTTGCTATATTATGTGTTGTACTATGACACCCACCCCCACCCTTATTAAAAAACATGCAACCTGACTTACCATGCAGCTCCAGGGTCATAGTTGGGAGACACCCACCTCCACGATGGCGCATGGGTTTCTGCGTGTTGTTCCGTGGGTGTCCCCAGACTGGCCAGGAGCTCCTCCGTGGCTGTGAGTGGGGGGGCCACCCGGGGGGCCCCCCCAAAAAAATTTTTTTTCCCGGGGGCCAAAAAAAAAAATTTTTTTTGGGGGAAACCCCCCCCCCAAAAAAAAAAATTTCCATTTTTTTTGGGGGGGGGTTTTAACCCTGGGGGAAAAAAATTTTTTTTAACAAAAAAAATTTCCGGGGTTTTTCCGGGGGTTTTTTTTCCCTTAAAAAATTTTTTTTTTTCCCCCCCCCTTTTCCCCCCCTTTTTTGGGGGCCCCATTTCCCCCGGGGGGGCCCCCTTTTTTCCGGGGCCCCGGGGGGGGGTTTTCCCCCGGGGGGGGGGGGGGCCCCCCCCCCCCCGGGGGGGGATTGAAAAAGGGGGCCCCCCATTTTTTTTTCCCCCCCCAAAGGGGGGGGTTTTACCCCCCCCCCGGGGCCCCTTAAAAGGGGTTTTCCCCCCCAAAAAAAAACCATGGTTTTTTGGGACACCCCCCCCCCCCGGGGGGGGGCCCCCCCTGTTTTTAAAGGGGGGTTTTTTTTTGGAATTGGGGGGGTTTTTTTGGGGGTTTTTAAAAAAAAAAAGGGGGGGGGGGGGGGCCCCCTTTTTGGGGGGGTTTTTTTTTAAAAAAAAAAAAAAAGGGGGGGGGGGGGCCCGGGGGTTTGCCCCCGGGGGGGGGCCCGGGGGCCTTTTTTTCCCCCGGGGCCCTTGAAAAGGAAAATTTTTGGGGTTTTGGGAAAACCGGGTTGGGGGACACAACCCCCCCCCGGGGGTTTTCCCGGGGGAAAAAAAATTGTTTTGGGCCCTTGCCACCCCCGGGGTTTTTCCCCCCCCCAAAAAAGGGGGGGGGGGGGTTTTTTAAAGGGAAAAAAAAAAAAAGGGGGGGCCCCCCTTTGGGGGGGGAAAAAAATTTTTTTTTCCCCCCGGGGGGAAAAATTTTTGTTTGGGGGGTTTTTTAAAAAAAAGGGGGACCCCCCGGGGGGGTTTTTTTTTGGGGGGGGTTTTTTTTTGGGGGGGGAAAATTTTTAATGTTAAGGAACCCCCCGGGGGGGCCCCCCCCCCGGGGGGTTGGGGGGGCCCGGGGGGGGGGGGTTTTTCCAAAAATTTGGGGCCCTTGTGGGGGAAAAATTTCCCCGGGGGTTTGGGGGGCCCCCCCCGGGGGGGGGGGGGGTTTTTTTTGTTTTTCCCCTCCCCCCCCTTGTTTTTTTTCCCCCCCCCGGGGTTGGGGGTTTGGGGGTTTCCTTTAAAAAGGGGGTTTTTCCCCCCCACCCCCCCGGGTTTTCCCCCCCCCCCTTTTTTTTTGGGGGGGAAATTTTTTTGGGGAAATTAAAAAAACCCCCACAGCCCCCCAATTTTTGGGGCAGGCCGGGGTTTTGGGGTTTGGGTTACAGGGAAACCCCCTCCCCCAAAAACCCCCGGGGAATGTTTTTCCCCCCCCAAAAAAACCCCTTTTTTTGTAAACCTTCCCGGGGGGGGGAAAAAAAAAACCCCCCCTTTTTTCCCTTTTTTTTCTTTGGGGGACAGGGCCCATTTTGGGGGCCGGTTTCGGGGGAAAAAAATTTTTTTAAAACCCCACCAAAATTTTAAAAAGGGGGGCCCCCTTTTTTTAAAAAATTTTGGGGGTTGCACACATTGGGGACGGGGCCCGGGGGGGGTTTTGCCCGGGTTTAAATTTCCCCGGGGGGGGGGAACATTCACAACACACACCTACATTCACATAGCAGCACATCGTCCACGACAATGGACATTCCTGCATGAATACTGTGTATGGTATGTCTGTATGACCACTGCATATATCACTGGTAGCCACCAGCATGGCTGCCTACAACAGCGGTGTGTATCCTGTGCAAACATGGGCTACACCTGTCACAACACACCTGTGTCAGATGGCCCTGTAGTGGGTGACAGTGCAGTTCCATACATCATGTAACAGTATACATCGTGCACCGGTATGTTGCAGACATGTGAACGGCTGTGCTAGTCGACATATGCACACATGACACATCACCTGGTACACCGTGTCTGCCTTGCCACCTGCTATTGTGACCACCCTGTGATGACATTGTACGGCCCACATGGACTGGGACATGTGATGGCTCAATGGTGAATTAACCCTCCGGGTGTGTGTCTAGCCAGGTGTCCAGTAGCCAGTGGTCTGCACGCAGGGATAGTGTACATTGGCCTACTCTGTCACTGGGACTGTTGACTATGGTCATACTGTAGTTATGCAGGCATGTGGTGTTTGTCCAGTCTGATAGTCGTGTTCAACCACACTACCGTGGCACACATGACCTGTGGACATCTGCCTAAGGTGTGCAGCCCACATGTACATCTTCACATGCTATGCTGCCTGTGCAGTGGTGTCACATGTCTGTCTCCGGCAGGGCTGTCACAGGTAGGCACAGCATGCAGTGATGTTTGACAATGCTTACACCCTCCACTGTGCTGTACACAAGCACTGCACACACAGTACAGCACACATGTCATTTATCTGCAGTGCCTGGGACCTGCCTCCATGCCCTACACGGCACACCTGCCAGTCCAGATTGTACACAGTTCATACCTCCCAGGCACATACCTGGACTGCAACACACACGGGTGGGTGGTTCCCACACCACACAGTGATTTACACACATACTGTATATTCCCAAGACACATTGCATCATAGGTAATCCATGTTCAGATACCCATGTTCATGACCGCTACGCACATTGTGACACGCGACAGTGAATACACTGTACACCACAGGTTACATGCTGGTCGTGTTGGCATACTGTACATTGCACCTAGGACAGTTGCTACTGCTATGTATTGACAGCAACACGCCCTTTCCTAGTATGGACTCCCATGTACCCACACATGCTTGGCCATGCAGTACGCATAGCTGGGTGACACATTACACGACACATACCATACCTACACTACCCTCGGCATGCACCAAACCTCCATGTGTCTGTGTGCTATGCCTACACACATCCCCCCTCTGTTTGCTGAACATCCATGCTTCTCAGCCCTGCTAGCCACACCCTAAACACACAACCATAGCAGCATGCATGGTACATACACTCTACAGCCGGTATTACTGACATCCACTGACAGAGGTAGTTGATGGCATGGCACCGTACGATGGACAGTCTACGTGCCTATGACAACACTGATCACAGTGCACTTCTGCTACATTTACACACTGGTAGGGACCATGCTATTCCACACAGAGACATGGTGGTACTGGCCCTTTCACAGACGCCACAGTGGTATTCCTGTTCCATGCACACGTGCTGTATGGGCACATGTGCAGGCTGTTGCACGGTAGTTATGTTCACATGTGTGTGGTGTGTCACTTGACAGTCATGGTATGTCCTCATGGTGCATCACATACTCCACAGCTAGCTACCTACACATGACTGCCATACATTGCAGTGTGGGCCCTCATGCAGTGTGGTGGTATGTCTCTGCTGTTTGACTACATCCACATTCAATGCAGCATACAACAGTCATGCAGGCATTGCCAACACAGATGTTGCTGGCATCGTGCCTGCCAATGGGGTACCTACCAACAATACACACTCTCACTCACTACAGGGTTCCAATCTTTGGCTGGACATTGTATTAACCCTGTGGACACATACATAGTACTGCCATGCACATGTTATGTCTGGGAACACAGTCCCAATGTCACCTCCAATCGCCGTAGTTGTTGTATCCCGCCAACCTGGCTGTTACATGTCTCTGCAGCAGCACACTGCATTGACTGCTAGCCCATTCATGTACGTTGTGTACCCTGACCACCACACTACCACATCTATCACACTACACATGGGTGGTACCGCATTGCACGTATGGGGCTGCATTTGTACACTCATGACTGGGCCATTCAGTATGGCACTGGGCCACATCTTGACATACATGCTTCACACACTCATTGACTACCTGCATGCCTTTACTGGCACCCTTGTTGGGCTTATGTGCCACAGCACACCACATCCCATGCTGGCCACCTGTCATACTATTGCATGGGTGGTTGGGGTGGTACAGAGGGTATCACATCAGACATGATCTGCTCTTTGCCCTTCAGCGCCATTCCACTTTATGCTATTGCCAATGTACACATCCAGCATCACATCGTACCCTATGTCTTGGGATGTTACGCCATGTGCCTCCTGTACAGGTCACACAGTGGTGCAGGCATATCATGCTAACTACAACAAGTCAGGGACGTGTGACATTGCACAGTCATCAGACATGTGGCCCCTCATGCTCAGTATTTGCATACGTACACTACCTGCTGTCACACAGTATTGTCCATGCCTACATATACCACATCTACATACCTGGCAGCATTCTAGCTCATCCTACTCATATTGCTAACAACCATACAGGTGTCAGTGTGGCAGATATATCATGTAGATATCATTGCATCAGTTACATCACACATAGTGCATACACATCACCTTTGCATAGTGACATTCATGCAGTGTGTATCACATGGATACTGTCCCTATACATGCATATCACGTTGTACATGGTTGATGTACACACACATGCCCCACATGGTGCTGTGGTTGCCATATTCCACCATGGCGTGGGTACACATGTGCAGGACCACGCATTTCTGGACCGTATGTCTAGCTGATACCTTGGGTGCCCTTGTACCTGTGCCATACACACATGTACACGCAGGCAGTGTTACAATAACACATGTGTGGTGTACCTTACACAATGGATACAACGTTACATGTCTCAGTATAGTCATGCTGTGATCTCTACCCGGATCAGACAGTTTACATATGCAAATGACAGTCATGTAACACATCTGTACTCACCTGCATACCACTAACACAGGGGTGTAATCTACTCTGCCATGGGCCATGTTCTCTGCAGTACTGATGCATGTAGTACTCCTACATGGCATTTGCAGTGGGCAGGGTGGGAGGAGCAGTCCTGCATGTGTGCACACATGCCACATTGCTCAGCCCGGGCGTCTGTGTGACATCCACAGACTGGACACACACCGTGCTGTGGGACATAGGTCCTGTGCACATCCCACAGGGGCACACTGTGTCACTAGTCATGTGATAGCTCCCTTGCTGGTAGGGTGACACAGACCCATGGTACCACCACAGCGGAAGTACTGTATAGACATACAGTTGACATCCACTTCTGCCGTTCAGTGGACACTACCATGGGGGGGGTGACACTACTGTGTACATTGCACATGTGTTTACACACGGCCCTGCCAGACATCATTATGGCACACATTGCACCTGCTACGGAACGTTTGGACATGGTTACTTGCTGTTCCCTCCATTTCGGGTACCTATTCTGCTACTACATTGTCCCATATGTGCAGGCCATACATATCTTGTTTATGTACATAACATTAGGCCATCCCTCCATCATGCATGCTATGCCTGTGATACTGTCTATGATTTCTGAACATATCCATCATGACAGCTTTGCATTACACATAATTGACATAGTCACCCCTACTGCGTGGGATACGTGCACGTCGTGCGCACATTCCGTATGACATCGACGGTATATGCCCATGCACATGTGTGCTGTGACACTATACATACATGGCCTATCCCCTGCTGTGGGGCTTCATTGTTCGATATCCACTGACAGCATCGGCGTGGGTGGTGGCATAGTTCTGTGTTTGGAATCCTTATGGCGGACCTTGGGTTATCACGTCTGTGTACATGTTGTCCCACTGCTGTGCACACGTTGTCCGCAGTCGTTGGTATGCTCCGCGGCTTAGCATTACATGACCACCTTTCACCAGTCTCTGCCTAATGGACAGGTATCTTTACTTACACACATCGTTCACATACAGTGCAGATTAGTCATACGTATCATGCGTTACACATCAGTACATCTCGTGGGTTCGACATACCTTTCCGGCCTTCGCTTCTGTATTCGTCAATATCTTCCTCTCACTATTTTCTCTCGATACCGTTTGTGTTCGTTGTGAACATACGGTTTGAATATCCAGGGAGTCTTCATTTTATTCGTCGTCACCTGAGGCATGTGGGTTCATCACGCCAATAGCTGTTCCTCGGTGTGTACTTATGCACATATCACTGGTGATCCTCCTCCATTCGTACGTTACCCGGGAAACTAGGCCATGGTTCATTCCTCGTGTGGCCGTTAGTTATTTGCACTACCTTCGTGGGGATGGTATGTATTGTATAATGTTTGTGTGACTGCATACGCTATGTGTGGTGTCAGGTACATTACGCTGTGGTGTTAGCCGTGGATTGTGTGTGTTGGGTATGGTATTCTGTTTGACATGTGGGTGTCCGTGTCCTGGCGGCGTCTGTCGATGGCATTGTGCATTCAGATGTGTAACATAGCTGTTATATTCCTGTACACAATGGATGCAAGGATGCATCAGCTGCTGCTAGTGTTTCCCACGGCTTGTTGCGGGTATGCCGCTGTCATTGACTGCCTGTATGTATTTGCTACGGTTTTAGCTGTTATCCCTTTGATATGTGCGATGGGGTATATCTGCGGATGTGGGTGACGGGTACGGGGTGTGGGTCTTGCATTTATACATACAAGATATGCTTGTGTGTGTGCTCCATCCCTGCTAGGGGAGCTGCAGGTTACCTGTCTGTTGTTCTGGGAATGTTTGTTTTGTTGATGTCGTGGTGTCGGTATCGCCTGCATGTGTGCTTCCTGCACGTATTCCTCCTTCACATCGGTTATATATCTGCGGATGTTCGTCCGTGCCTACTATCCATTGGCATTTTGTCACTGATAGTTACGGTGATTGTGGTCCTATACTTGGGACGGCCTGTATGCTACCGGTAGCCTCCTATTCGTGTGCCGCTTGCTTACTTAACGGTCGTGGAACACACAGCGGTATTTACGGGACCGTAAGTGTTCACGATCGGTGCCGGGATAGCACATTCGTATTTTCGCCGTACATGCCTGATGCTGTGTAACGTTGCCGACGTATCATGTTGAGTCTACCTTATGGCCGCCATACCTACGGTCATGGTTTGTACATGCGCCCTTTGCATCTCCTGTTGGCTATGGCCCTGTGGTACATTCTGGGACATTTCCGCTTTGCATCATTTTACGTCACCACGCGCATAGCCACTGAGGAGATGTCAGTACTACTTTGTGGGTACTGCTGTACATACGCCTATGGTTCCTGTACTGTATGCCTACGCATGTTATTACACTCCGCCTGTGACATGTCACCTACATACACATTGTACAGTGGCACACACATTACACACACACAGCGGAACACACGACAACCTCACCTCACACATACACATATTGCCGCCATGGCTCTCAACCTTCTATTTCCAAAATGAGGAACACACACATTAGTAATGTGGAACAAATGGGCATAATGTGGAACACATACTGATTGCATAGTAACAACTTCTGTTAAGTAGGTCATAGGATGGTTAAAATATGCTGATTTACTTACAATGAAGAACCTTTAATGAATTACTATGATTAATTTCTATTTACCAGGATGTCATTTAAATACATTCCTAACAATGGATGTTTGACAGACATTTTCAATGTGGAACTTTGAGGAACTGCGAGGAACATGAACTGTTTTAGACCCCAAATGAGGTACGTTCCTCATAATGACGTACACTTCACTGGTATGTTTGCCGCTTTCGCACCGACGGTTGCACACAATACCTACATTGGCCGCATCGCCGGCGGCGGCGTGTATCTCCGCACTCATATCCTATGGATATGACACGCACATATCCCGTTACTGTACCGTGGACTGGTGATCATCCCGACACGCGGATATGTATTGATGCAGGTTGACATTTCCATGGCTGGCGTTACCTGCTCTGCCCACCCTCCCGGATGATCGGGTTGTCGGTCACTATGTTTACTATGTGGAGATTTCGCGTTTTACTTATCTGTGAACTTGCATCCCTGGGTTCCATATTAACCTGTTGTACTTTATATCTGTGTATGCGTACATATATTTCTACATGTGTACTGATATCTATTTCCGTATCTGTGTATGCACATAAGTACATATGTGGTCGACTTGCGGCGATAGTGGCAGCATACGGCTACGCCGTGTGCTGTAGAACCGGCGTTCAGTGAGGTGTTGGCGTTCCATGCTCTGCTGGCTATTGGGTGCGCAGTGTTTGGGCGGTGCCTTTGTTGGAGGCACACATAGGTCCGGCCATACGGTACACATTACGGGCGGACATGTTTGTGTGGCGTCCATTTCACTGTGTGTGCAGGTAAGGAGGTGTCAGTCCATGGGGCCTACACTGTCAAAGTATGTGCTATGCGTTCCCTCTTTGCCAGGGAGTAGGCATATTGGGTACGCCTCCGTCTACCTACTGGGGCTGGCACAGCGTGTTCATGGCGCTGAACGCCCTGTGCCTGTGCTTGCCTTGGCAGTTGTGGCGGGCTTGGTGGCCCTGCACCATTATGTCCCTACAGCAGCTGTTTCCGCAGAATCATATTGTGTAGCATACAACATACTATGAATATGTGGGCACATGTGCCTGGAGAGTACTGCAAGGCTCCACCGGATGTATCCAAGCACCGGAACCGTGATTTCAACATCCCAAACACACGCTCTATGATTATTCTGGTTTGTGCGTGTGCATCATTATGGCGTTCTTGCATGTGTGTGTGTGCATTTCTGATGGGTGTCATCAGCCACAGCTCCAGTGCATAGCCAGCATCCCCCACAAGGTGACCTTGTGTGATGTCCCCCCTGGCGAATACCTGATACAGCTGTGAGGCATGCCAGATATGGGAATCGTGGAAGCTTCCAGGGCTGCCAGCACACACATCCATGATAATGCCCTGCGCATTGCACACGACCTGGCAATTGATGGGGGGTATCCCTTGCGGTTTATGTAGTGTCTACCCTGCTCCCCGGGCGGTGACTTGATTTCTATGCGCATAGTCGATCGCACTCAGTACCTCCGGTATTGTGCCACACGGTGGAAGCGGCATAATGCTAGCCAACTCCTCCTGAGATCTGGGGAAGTTTATATACTCATGGGCATGTCGTAACATGGCATCCAGGAACTGGTGTAGTACCCTAGATGCTGATGCCTGTGAGATACCCATTATATCCCCGGTTGGCCTTTGAAAGGTACCTGTAGCCAGTATTCACAAGCTCACACATACCTTTGTGTCCACTGGGATGGGCTCCCCTCTGTTGTCTCTTGTTCTCAGGCGTGGCCGGCACAGCTCCACTATTTGCTGTAACGTGTCCCTGTCCACCCTGTAGCGCTCTACTATCTCCAGGTCTTGCAGCCCCTGGTAAGTCACCCTTGGTCTGAACACTCTCCTTCTCCTGTGAGGCCTATGGTAGTTGTCGGCACCATCCTCCGCAACTCCGTCTGTCTCTGCCACATACCTATGCATCACGGCCACGGCGGCACCCACCATATACATATTAAAAGTTCCCCGTGTGTTTACACCCTACGGTGCGGCGTTTGGGAAATCGCGCTGTATGTTGTGTGCATTCACACTTTATACTGTTGTGCTGTATACCCGGTGATGTCATTGGGTGTGTCTGTGCAGCCGTATCCATGGATTATTTTCGGTGTTTTACGGTTGCAACTGCAACGGCATTGCCTTTAGTGTTACATTACAGTTGCCTGCATTGGCTTAGCTTTGCATCTTACATTACTGCATCCTGCAGGCACATGGCATATGATGCATTTTATCTGCAGCCGCAGTTATGCTACCTCTGTACTTGGCTGTGCTATTTCGGTTCTTTGTTCTTTGCATTTCTACTACATCCCCTACTATCTTTGCATTCATATGCCTCCCCTTTCCCGTTATGCAGGAGTCTGCATACAGAGTTGTCGGCTGCCGTTTGCCCTTCCTGGATTGATTGGTGTTGATTGCTCATTACGGCTCCAATTACACTGTTTCCGCATTTCCTCATATTCTCTGCATTACCTTCCTATATCCGTGGTTGTTGACGGGGAGGCCGTCACATGACTGGGTTGGGGAACATAGTCATCCTCGTGCACATGCATCTGTGCGCGCATTATGTACTCTCAGCGCATCTATTTCCTCACACGCCGGTCCTGCTGCTGTGATGTGCATTGTACAGCCCAGGCTTGCTGGCCTCCAATATGCTTCCTCCTACAGTGGCACACCCCTCTGCGATTGACATGTATCTCATGTAGGCCACTCCTCGGTGTAGTACCGCTGCGCCGTTTGCTCCATCCTTACACCAGCGCCAGCTTTGCGATTCACTATTATCTGCCTCATTTGCATGGCATTGACTGCTAATACATGGTTACGGCACCGAACACTGCCACCACTCCTTGACAACCCTTGCGCTGGGGTTGGGCTTCCCATACATACTATGGTGTGTGGTGGCTGTACAGCTGATGTGTATTATACAGCTCTTTTAGGACATTGTCATATTATTTCATTGCTTTGCACCTTCTGTACACATATCTGGGGGTTCTGCTGTGGTTTCTACGTACATGACATTTTTGTCATTATTTACAGTTTGTGCATGTTTTCTTTGGACATTCTCGGTGCCTTTCGCCTTTGGCATATTGCACCTGTATGATACCTGACGTTGACAGCCTTCCGTTACTCCTTGGTCATGTTTGGGTAAATGTAAACCATTTTTTTCGGTTTACATTGCCGTGCCCTTACGCTACGCATGCCCCACTTCGTGAATCGCTATTTGCCTTCATTTGCATGGTGCAATACCGCACACAGTGTGATTAGCATACCTACGCCGGGGCGGCGCAGGTCCGGCGCACGCCGGTAGTGCACGTGGGATCGCTTCATACCTGAATCGCTCGGTGGCCATATTTGGCTTTATAACGCCGACGCTATGCTGGCGCCTGGCGCAAGGTTCATGAATCCCGGGGATGGTCTTAAACTTAATAAAAAAAATGCATTATCATCCCTTTCAGCAAGGGTGATGTTCCTGCAAACTACCACATCAATAGCAATACCCTAAGCACACAGTTAGTGGTGAGAGATCTGTCGACAGCAACCTTAACTTTGATCACTATGTCTCCACAGTGGTAAGAAGGGCATTTTATATTGCTCATCTCATAACTAAGGGCATTGCCTCCAGAAAAAAAAGAGGTTATAACCCCCCTGTACTCTTCACTCATCAGGCCAATAATAGAGTACAATGCTCCCTTGGGTATGCTCCTTTCCAAACACCTACAGCAATTGGAGAGACCATAAAGGTTCCTTACAAAGCAAATTCTGGGTCTTCAAGATCTGTCTTATGTGGACAGACTGAAATCATTGTCACTTTACTTTGTGTCGTACAGACTGCTCAGAGGTGACCTGTGCCTTGCATATAGAGCAATCTATGACCCAGCTGTAATGGAAATGGTGCACATTCGCAAGTCAAATGGCACATGGGTCACTCGCTCAAAGGACCTTAACCTGGTACGTGGCATCAACAGAACTTGCTGGAGAGACAGATTTGTCTCACAGAGGTTGCCCCAACTTTGGAACAAGCTTACTATTCATGTTAAACAAAGACCCTCATTGGCCCTATTTAATCATAATCTGAACGACTGGATTGGTAACCAGAAATTCACCCCAGGGGTTCACCTATGCACGTCTTGGACAGGGGCAATAGGTGCTGATTTTAGTGTCTGCTTGAAACAGACACCCATGGGTTGAACTTGGCTAGGCATGTAAGGGCCCTAGATCCATTAGCCTAGTAACCTCCTATGATCCTATTATCCTGTGAATAACTTCAGATTTATCTCCTTGGATCATATGAAGAGGGACATGATGGATGTCTCAGAACATGCATCTGAAAATGAGGGAAACTAGTACTGAACAGTATCCTACAATCACGAGAAACGATGCCACAATACAAACAACAGATAATTTACTTTAATTATTGGCTTACCTACTGGTGTCACTATAGGAAATCCAAAATATATCAGCCTGAGATGAGATGGTTGACAACTCCATTTGCTTTGCTAGGGATGGTCTGCACCTCTCTTTTCATGGCTTCCATGTACTGGCTAAGACTTTTTCCTCCCTCATAATGCCTTTTTTAGGCAAGGTCAGTCTCCCAAAATACCCACATAAACAACCGCAATCAAAATTATATAAATGTAGCACTGCTCAATGTTAGAAACCTAAACAAAAAGTTCCACTCCTTGCAGGCGTTCCTAATCCTTGAAAATACAGATACATGCGCACCAAAAGCAGCCCCCAGTGCAGGGTTTTAATACTTATGACTCATTCAAATGCAGCACTGAATTGGAGATTGTAGCTGGGGGAGTGGGGTGTATCAGTGCTTCTAAGAAACCTTTTCACCTGCAGACTCTTAATGCAGGACAGTGACCACATGCATCTCATGATATACAAAATCCAGTATCACATCATAGCTGACTACATGCAGGGCAATGACCACATTCATCTCATGATATACAAAATCCAGTATCACATCATAGCTAACTACATGCAGGACAATGACCACATTCATCTCATGATATACAAAATCCAGTATCACATCATAGCTGACTACAGCATACCCTTTTTGACACTGTCAGTCCATGAGATATATATTAACAGACTGACATCCCTCACCGTACAACCAAATACTGTCTTCCGGGATGACTTCAAATATGCCTGCATTTACTGGGGAATAAACACCAGTACAAACAATATTAACAGAATTTTCTGGATTTCATTAATGCCAGCTCCTTAGGCAAACTAGTCTAAATCACAGTGAAAGGCTCAAAAATATTAGACCTCATTTTCACAAATGTAGCCCCCCCCCACATGGTCACAGCCCACGGTTACCAAATCACTGTCCAAATCTGACCATCATGCAGGAACATTAACTCTAGGTAGGAGACCTGAGGCATCTTATAATACCTCCATCTTCAGAGCATCTATATCACGTTATCGAAATCTTACTACATCGAATCACTAAATGTCGACCTCTAGTGATCGATGTAGTAAAACATTGAATAACGTTTAAAAAAAATAAAAAAATAAAAACTAACTAGCATAGGCAGGGGGGCAAGCCCCACTGCACCCCCCACATCCCCTACTTAACTATTCCAACACCGAGACCGCACTACATTGAGGTAAATGGAAATCTCCCCCTACAGAGATTTCCGTTTATCTGCACGATGTTCTGCTCTTTCGACGTTGTGGTGCCGACAATATCAGCTTCGATATTGTCGGCTTTCAACATCGTGAATAGACCCTCTTCAGAGACTAGTCAAAGGCAAAGTCATTCCAGCTAATTGATGACTTGATGAACTTCAACCCCCTCCTCACCTAGATGACCCTGTTATATGTGCTGCCATTTTCAAGAATAAATTCTACACCCACCTCCAAGTTAGCATGGAGGCCTCAGTCCCCATAAGGCATAAATACAGTGCCAAATTCAAGAACAAACTCATTGGGTGAAATCCCAGTATCAACAAGCTATATGACAAGAGGAAGAAGCTTCTATTCTGTAAAAGCAAACCTAAAACTCATCAATCACCTAAAGAAGAAGTCAAAAAGATCAACTAAGAAACAAAATCAAATCCTCCAATTACAAGTATGAATTGTGAATCACCACCCAAGCTAAGAATAACTACAAAGCCTTCTTCAGCTCTTTTATGAAACTAAGAAATAATAACCAGCAATGAAATGAGTTAATACAAAATAACATCACATACTCATCCCCTGAGGAAATTGCTAACATATTAGTAGACAAATTTAGCTCAGACATTATCAATAATATCGCCCAATTTACTCACAGCATATTAGCATGCCTACACCAGCCCCAGAGTTACCTCCAGGCAAATCCTGACTGGAACAGGCAACTATAGGCCTATCAGCCTCACCAGTCTTATCTGTAACCTAATGGAACACATCTTTATGGACCTTATAAACAAGGACATCACCAGGCTTCAAACCTTAGACCCAAACCATTTGGGTTTGTTAAGGGCAGATCCTGCCTCTTAAACCTGTTAGACTTTTTTAAACAAGTCACTAAGGCATCAGACTCAGGTAAATTGATTTATGCTGTACACCTGGACTTGGCCAAAGCCTTTGATATTAGTCCAAACTTGGGCATCATTGATAATCTAATCCAATTAAATATAACCCTGTGTCACCTGCTGGATAGCAAACTGGCTCACTAACAGAAGCCAGTATGTTAGTGTTGCAGGCACACTGTCATCTAAAAGAGTAGTTACCAGCAGTGCCCCTCAGGGATCAGCCCTAGGACCACTCTTCTTTGGTATCTACTTCTCTTGCATTAAAGTGGACATCAAGGGCCTGTGGCTAATGAGTTTACTGAGAAACTCAGTGATGTCATGAATACCCCTGGTGACTTATGTATTCTCCAGGAGGGCCTAACTCATGCTAACACGTTGTGCTTGGACCATAAATTAAAATTAAATACTTAGAAATGCAGCATTGTTTCCTTTGGTAAACGTGGGCACCCCTGCTCACATAGGTAACACATGCACCTAAACACTGACTTGGTCATTAGGGAGTCTGGCACTTTCATTAACAATGAACAATCCTTTGACTACCATGTGACACTGTTGTTAGGAAATCCTTTTATATAGCCAGACCAATTGCCAAGGGCATATCTTCTAGATCCAAGGAAGTCATTATTCCCCTCTACTCCTCCGTTTTCAGACCATTAATAGGATTTAATGCCCCCCTTGATATGCAATTAACTAGATATATGATCCACCTCAAGGGACTTCAACATCTCCTTACCAAAAAAATCAAGGACATGTCCTCCTTGATTTGCCATGACTGTCTTAAAATGCTCTCACCCTTCTCTATTTCCTGCCAGCTATTGAGAGGAGATGTCCTATATAACCTCCTACATATCCACAAAATTAATACCATTCAAACTAAACACCTGCACAAGAGGTCTAAGCTTCCACTAATACATAAACAGGAGCTGTTAGTGGGATAGATATTTTTCACGGAGAATACCTCTTTTATGAAATTAACTCCCCTTGGGGGTAGAATGGAGTTGCTCCATAATCCTTTTTAAACATAATATGGATTACTGGATAGGCACTCATAAAAGCACTCCCTGGTCTGACCTATTTAGCCATTATGGAAAAGGGTTGAAACTAGGCTGGGATCTGGTATTCATTCATGTCTTGATAAATTGGAAGAATTGTTGCATAGGCTACAAATGGTCCTTTGAATCAACAGCCTGATATGAACCTATAAACTATCCATGGGTGTTTATTCAGGTGTATGAATAAATTCACAGTACAACAGCACAAATATACACCAGATGAATAGCCTGCTCCACACAACAACCAACAGGAAAAGCATAAAATGGAGCAGAATAAAACGATGGCCAGCAGTTATAAAAGTAAAACGTCTTTAATAGAATCTAAACGTAAGCACTTTCAATTACAAAGACTGCTTCTTCAGATGATACTATTAGTTAAAAACCTTCATCCCTTAAATACAGTGCTTAACATTCAAATGCACTACCTTCCTGATTGTTTGTTGCACATTTAAAGAAACACCATCATTGCTACTGCAAAAACAGCTAGTACTAAATACATTTACTAAAACTAGCTACATTCAAGGCTGTATAATAAAATATGTAGCTATAACCACATTACCTATTTAGTATTTGTATGTATACAATATACACATTACATACAAATAACCTATAAAAAATTTTTTTTTTATAAAAAAAGTGTTACCGTGCTACGCCACCAATATACACACATTGTTTAACATCCTATTAAAACCATGTTATCTATGCAGAGGTCTAGCTTTCATTGTGGATTTGATGAGGACTTTGTCATTCAAACCACTGCCACTATGTCATTCAAACCACTGCCACTATCAGCTTTTAATTTATTTATCCAGCGGGTTTCATTTGTCTCTGTATTATTTTTAACATCTCCACATCTCCCATACAGTCTACTTTTTTCATAACTAGGAAGTGAAATTTGTGTGTGTCCCCTTTGTGAATGAAATGTTTAGCTAAGGCATTAGTGGTGGTTCTGGTATTGATATTATATATATGTTCCCTTTTCTTATCATGTAATCTTCAATCAGTTTTGCCCACATAGATGAGCCACAGCTTATGCAGTGGGCTAAATAGACCACATTTGTAGTGTCACACGTGGCTGCAACATTAAATGTGAATGTCCTATCAAATTCTTGATGATAGAACTGTCCTGTTGGATTTATGTATTCACAAAAGTTACACCTATTACAGGGACTTGTACCCATTCCAAACTCAGTATTTCTCTGAGTGTTCCTACCCACTGAATAACATAACCATCTTTTCAGGGATTTCACATTTTTATATGTAAAACTTGGATTATTACCTACAATGGCCAGTATCTTTTCATCAACTGCTAGAATAGGCCAAAATTCTAGCATTACTTGAGAAATAAACAGGTAATCTCACTATGTTGTGCTTATTATTACCCCATATTTGAGCTTCCATCCCCTCAGTTACATCAGAGAAATAGGGATGTGCCTTCTCTGCTCTTTTTTTCGTTGACCTCCTGAATAATACGCCTAACTTTGTGTGTACTGTAGCCCCTGCTTAAAAATCTATGCTTCAGTTCTTCTACTTCTGTCACAAAAAACTCATCCTTTTTACATAACCTTTATAGGTAACCTGAAAATTCTCATAGCTTGTCTCCTTACTATGTTGTCAAATACATGTGGGGGATGCATACTACTTCGATGTAGTAGATTATTTCTGTGATAAGTTTTCCTATGCACTTTGGTGCTAACATTCTCTATTTGAGGCTTGGACACACTTATGTCCAAATAGGATATCTGCTCATATGAATATTCCATGGTAAAATTCAAAAAGGATGTAACACCATTAATATAAAAATTGAAAGCTTCCAACTCTTCTTCTGTGCCTTGCCATATCCATGCATGCCTACTAATCATACCTTCATATTTTTGGTCTGGTCCTCATACATTTGTAGTTTTCTGGCAAATCACTCGGGGTTGAAGCCACTAAATCATGACGTACATTTGAGCTTCAGACTTATTTCCTTCAGTAAATGAATGCTAACACAAATCCTGCTATTCTAGCAACTTTCTAAGTTTATAAGAGCAATATTTAAGATCTGTCCCTGTTTTGGGGCCTTTGACCCCATTAGTTCAGACTTTGTCCATATTTCTTGCTTTCTTGCTCTAAGAGGTTGAAAGGTATTATCTGTGTGTGTGTGTGTGTGTGTGTGTGTGTGTGTGTGTGTGTGTGTGTGTGTGTGTGTGTGTGTATGTGTATCTATTATCTGTATATCTATCTATCTATCTATCTATCTATCTATCTATCTATGTATCTATCTATCTAGATAGCTAGCTGTCTGTGTGTGCTTAAAAGGATAATCCAACTGAGCTCAAAAGAGCCCCATTCAGCAGAGGCCAGGGGAAAAAAGCTCATAACAGTAATTATACAACATAAGTGGAAATAGAAAAAATGTGATATAGTACATAAGAATACAATATATATTTAAACAAAAAGTGCAGAAAACAGCATAGGTAACAGTTTGGCTTTGTAAAAGGTAGATTTTACCTACTCAATCTGGTGGAGTTTTTTGAAAGGATTACAGAGACCATAGACACAGGCACAGACAATATTGCTTATCCAGACCTTGCCAAGGCTTTTGACACTACACCCGTGCTGGGTGTCTTGACAAACTCTCCCAACTCAACATTAATATGTATATAGTTTTCTGGATTTGTAATTGGCTGTCTGGTAGAACCCATGCTGTTAAAGTTGGAGGTATTTACTCTAGAAAGAAAGCAATGTTACTAGTGGTGTCCTACAAGGTTCTGTCCTGGGCTCCTTCCTCTTTGGTATATATATATATATATATATATATATATATATATATATATATATATATATATATATATATATATATATATATATTCCTGTTACCTGAAAGATGGTATCAAAAGACTACACTTAACCAAGTTTTCTGATGATTGAATGCCAGGGTGGTTATCAAACTGCCCAGCAAAGGCTGGACCAAACAAATGCTTAGTGTATTAATCATGGGCTTACCCTCAACTCCAACAGATGCAGTATAGTCTCCTTTGGTCAGTCTAGCACCACTACTGCTTGCTATATACATAATGTTCCACTTACACTTTGCACAATAATCAGTGACTTGGTTACATTTGTTGATAATAGACACCATGTCTCTTTGGTGGTTAGAAATCCTGCTACCTTGCACAACCTAGCCTTTATGTTATCCCCCAAAGTCCAAAGAAGTTATAGCCCTACTTTGTTTATCTCTTATTAGGTCCATCATTGAATATAATGCATTGGTTGCCACGCACCTCACCAAGCAGCTAAGCCAGTTTGAGAGACCTCAATATTTCCTCACTAAAATGATTTCAGGCCTCAGTACCCATAGCTATTCTGACAGACAAAAAGCTCTGTCTCTCTGTTCAGTGTCATACATAATCCTCAGGGTGATCTCTGCTTAGCTTTCCATATTATGAATGAACTAACACGCTAAACGTCTTCAACTAAATACAACAAATAATAACTCACATCAATAATGGCAGATGGTGTAACAAATACTTACTAACATGTCCTCCATTTCTGGAATATGCTGCCCTTACCTATCAAGCAGAGTCCTTGCATGGTAGCTTTTAAAACCATCTGGATGACTGCATGGGTGACCACAAATTTTCACAAGTGATATGTAGAGAAATTCTACTAAATGGGGGTGTGATGCTATTTCCCCACCAGTACTGGGTGATATGTCTGTGCTTCTTAATGGGCTCCTTTGGTTATTAACCTATTAAGAACCTATATATATATATATATATATATATATATATATATATATATATATATATATATATATATATAAAACTAAGAAAGATTATGTAATTAATTTAAATTGCATAGTGAAAAAGATGCATGTAAGGTGTTTTGAGAAATAGTATGTAGGGACCAAATTAATTATGAAATCTCATTTGTCATGATTTGGTAAATGAAGGTTAGGTAGGGATTAGTATGAAGATTCAGAAATGTAAAATAAGTAGATGTAATGCTTCACATAAACTATTGGTGTGGGGGTCTATGTTTTCTCATTGAAGGTTCTTTCTTTGAACCTCTGATGAGTGAACACTACACCTTGAACATTCATTAATTGAACGTTCACTTCAGCGAAAGTGTGAGATGGGGAAAGTAACCAGTTAGCCAACATTTTTCCATCTCACACACTGCAGTATTTCAAAGCCACCCCCTCAACTATATATATCAACTCCGAGGTCACACAACAGTGGGGAAAAGGGCAAATTTCCTGATGTTGGCCAACTATTTGCCCCTTTTCCACACTGTAGTGTGGTCTCAGAGTAGGTATATATAGTTAGGGGGTACGGGGGTGCACAAATATTGTGGTGTGTGAGAAGGGAAAATGTTGGCCAACTTGTTACATTCTCTGTCTTGCACTTTCACTGATGTGAATGTTTGATTCATGAACGTTTGATGTGTTGTTTTCTGCTCTTTTGAGGTGTGCATCTCTGGTCTGTCACTCACTGAGAAACTTAGCTAGATCATGAGCTGAGATTATTGCAATGATAGGGACAAATAGTGGAGAGTAGATTTGCTTGATATGCATTATAAATCTGTCAGTTACTACAAATTATTAAGGTAATGAGCTGCTTCTTGTGGTCCAGGGTTTGATTCCCTCAGTCTACATGTGCTACTTTATGGTCTTGTGCAAGTTGTTTAAACAGACAGTGCTTTTGGTAAACTGGTTTCACTCCTCAATGGTCTTCTGGACTGCATGCCTAGTGCCTAGTAACTACCTATGAATCAAGGACAAGATTAATTTCACTTTGGACTTTGGCATATACTAGATGGGCATTTCATGTAAGAAAGCATCTTTTTTCCAGGTGAAACTTCTGCTGCATTGAACCCTGTGGCTGCACTGTTTCTATTGGTGAGCAGATTGTACAGCCCAGTCAGTTTTAACACTCATAGTTTCTTCCCCTTTGAAGGCTTTGATGAAGTTATACAAATCTACATGAATATGCTTAATAATATAAAACAGTCTTTTTCCATTGACTCACACATTGAATATTTTGGTGGCTGTTTCGATGGAATATCACATTTTTGATGGGCCAAAGTTTAGTAGACCTCATTTGATCTCAAAGGATCATGGGTTTGTGCCTCTACTGTACTGATTTGAACAGAATCTTCTGTGGTTGTGCAATCCAATCTGGGAGTGGCAGTCCTTTCAACATTCTGAGCAGCAATAGGCAGATGCATCATGGGCATGGATCGTTCCGAGGGTTCTTGTTCTCTACTCTCCTTGATGGTTTCATACATAGCAACAGCTTCCTTGACTTCCCATTTCCAGGCATACTTGTCTGAGGTGAGAGAATACCAGGTGTTTGCTCTGAGGGACAGAGCATTGAGGTCATGCTTGCATATGTCCTTGTAGCACAATTTGGGTCATGCATTTGGCCTCTTTCCAGACTCCAGCTCTCCAAAAAGGAGGTCTTTTGGTACTCAGCCATCTGCCATGCATGATACATGACCCAACTACTGCATACGTCTCTGTTTTAGGAGGGTGGAAATGGAGGTGGTGCCTGTCCTCTCAAGCACTGGGCTGTTAGGAATCTTGTTCTGTCATGAAATACCAAGTATGTGCCTAAGGCAGTGCATATGAAATACATTGTTACCAAGTATGCACATAAGGCAGCATATATGGAATACATTGAGCCGCTGCTCCTGTTTTGAGTGCAGAGTCCATATTTCACTGGCCTACAGTAATGTCCTCAAAACACAGGCTATGTAAACCTGCACCTTGGTGTGCACAGTCAGATAATTATTAGCACATACTCTCTTTGTCAGCCTGGAAAACATTGTGGCAGCTTTTCCAATGCGCTTGTTGATTTTGCTATCAAGTGACATGTTGCCAGTGATTGTAGAGCCTAGTTTCATGAACTCATGGACAACCTCCAGCTTATAGTCGCTCACCCTGATTGATGGATCATTGCCTACATTTTGGCCCATCATCCCAGTCTTCTTTAAACTGATTGTGTGGCCAGATTCTTTACTTGCGTCCACAAGGCGAATCATGAGTGATTAAGTTCCTGCCAAGTGTGAGCTTTAACTCCCTTAGATGCTTTCCAAGCACCCTGGTCTTCAATCTAAGCCTCGACAATTTGAAGAGGTTGCCATCCATTCTCTTTTGGTGAAAGACACCCTCTGTAGCAGTTCTAAAAGCAAATTTCAACACAGTTGAAAAGAAGATACCAAACAATGTTGAAACCAGTACACACCACTGCTTCACTCCACTGAGAATCTCAGCAGCTCTGGATGTGGGTCTGTCGTATATGATGGTCCCCTCTCTGCCTTTCTGGAAGGCCCTGATAATCCTAAGCAGTGCTAAAGGACAGCCAATCTTTGACAGAGTTTCAAACAGACCTTTCCAACTGATGAAGATGAATGCCTTGGTCAAATCAATGAAGGCAATATTCAGAGGTTTGTTCTGCTCTCTGTTTTTTTTCTTGTAGTTGTTTAACAATGAAAATTGTGTATATAGTAGACCATTCAGCTCTGAACCCACACTCAGACTCAGGATAAACTCTCTGTAAGAATGCAGAGCCTCTTCAGGACAACATATGAAGCAACTTCCTCATGGTACAAAGAAGGGAAGTGCCACAATAGTTGCTACAATCACTTTTTCCACCTGTATTCTTATAGATAGTAACTGTTAGCATCCCTCATATCTTGTGGCATACTACCTTCTCTCCAGCATTTGCAAAGTGTTGCATGCAGCTCTGAGATTAGGGTACTGTTGGTGCATTTAAGGATTTCTGAGGGAATGCCACCTTTCCAGAAGAGAGTGCTCCAAGGTGGGTTCAACATCGAGTATAGTCATAGTTGGTAGAGGCTCAATACTGTTCAGGGCTCTCTCCATAACTATGATCTCTCTGGCATACAGCTGCGAGTAGTGTTCCACCCAGCATTCCATATGCTTGGTTCTGTCCTTCAAGACCTCACCTGTGGCCATCTTAATGGCTGGCCTTATCCCAGAGAGTATTCCTCTCATGTAACCATGTTCAAGCCCTGCTGAATCTTGGAGCAAAGTCGGAGTCAATAATCATTTGTAAACCACTGAGCTCCCTGCTGCACTTGACACTGAGCACACCGGAGTTCCTGCAAGTTCTTCTCATTGGGAGAGTACTTGCATGCAGCCAGTACCTCTATATTCTTTTCAATCAGGGGTGTCAACATTTCAGTGTGGGCTTCAAACCAGTCAGCACACTTGACTGTCTTTTTCCCAAAGATAGACATTGCAGTGGCATAGATAGCATCTTATTGTTTTTCCCATCTCTTGCTGGTGTAGTGCCATCCGGGCAGGGCAAAGCCTCGTCAAGTGCTTGAACAAACTTGTGTACTTTTGAAGGGCCACTTGTCTTGCCTATGCCAATGCATGACCTCCATTCTGAGCATCACTAATGATCTGTAGATCTTCTGTAAGGCTGGTTCATTTTGTTGTTTTTTATGTTTTTCCAGCTGTATGATTAATGCTCCACCTATTAGGGGTTCCCTAAGCCCCACACATCCAGTGGAGCAAATGGACCATGGCAAGGCAGCACCTATTTGGCTGGGGTCTACCCAACGTAAGGTGGGTGGTAGCTGCCAGTGAGATCAAAAGATCTCTTCCATCATTGGAAGCAGCCCCTGGTGACTCACTCTATGCCAGTTGAGTGCATTGGCTTATTACTAGTAACTTCTGCTTGTCGTGCTGTGTCACCACTCACAAAGGGAAGCCGGAATGTCCTCGCCAAGGTGCAGGCCAGAGCAAGTGAATTTTGAGGAAACAGCTAATGTCCAGCAGCAGGTTTCCTCTCTCCATGCACTGACATAATCCAAGGGGAAAGGCAAGGCCAGTACACGATGGCATTAGTGTCATTGCAGAAGCTACCAGACTGAGGTTGAGTACAACCTGAAACTGCTTTAGGGGCTCCATCTCTGGATTTTTCCTTTGCGTACTAATGACGCCTTCACTATGACTAGGTATTGCTGCAAGGCATCTGAGATTTTAAATCAGAGTTTACCTTTTCCTAGGTGGGCTGCCTTCCCAGGGTCTCAAGCCTCACCTGCCTGAAGCAACTGATTTTAAGGCACCAGTCACCTGCCTTCACCCCTTCTCCTGTAAGTACCAATGGTTTTGTCAACCTTAAAAATCAAGCCACTGTTAAAGGCCAGGAGCTGGATTCGGGTTCTCAGAGGCTATTAGAGATGAATGCCAAGCATGACCTAAGGTTAGCTATATTGATTATGACAATTTCAGGAAGACTGTTTAATCAGTTTGACATACTTAGTGTGAGTCAGACACTGGCCCTTAAATGCCAGAAGTGGCTTACTTTGAGTACCTATACTTTTCCAGATTGTCAGATCAGCTGTGAGGACTGGGGTATTTCCACCTTTGTTAAAAGAGGCCTTATTTATAGGTGAACACTAGGCTAATGACCTTGAAGAGTCATTTTAAGCCTAGCCAATAACTTTAGGTCAGTATCAAGCCCTCAAACTTGTGTCTGTCAGGTGAAGACATTAACCATTATGGCAACCACCCTCCCAAGAAGTTGGGATATCTGTAGAGGCTGTATGTAGGATTTGAATCCCTTACACTGCATATATGTTGAATAGAAGTCCAAAGATAACAGCATCTTGCCACATGAGTCTGCCTATCTTAAAAAAATAAGCAAATTTCATCTGAATCTTCTGGAGAACTATCACCTTGTTTCTATACTGGTACTTATGAGGAAGGGGATTGAAAAGTATCTGTGCATAGATGTACCCCCATGTTACATCTCATGGCCTTTTAAACACCTAACACAGCAGTGAGACAGTCCTCATTTGAGTGGTTAATAACCTGCTGATGACAAGGGATCAGAAGCTGTAGTCTACGGTGGGCTTCCTCAATATCTCAGTGAATTTTGTCACTGTGGATCTTGAGATCCTTTCGGAGTACCAGAAGTACTATTCTGGTCTTACAGGCACTTTATTCAAGTGATTTGCCTCTTACCTGTCAAGGTACATGTAAAAACTGATATCCGGGGTTAATGTCTGTTTCTCATTTCCTCAAGCATATGGGTTGCCTCAGAGTTTTGCTCTGGATCCCTCAACCCCTCATGATTTATGTATGTTACAAATAAAAATGGTTACTTTGGGGAGACAAATTTATTATCAGTCAAATGCTGACAATGTCTAGTTGTAGTGCTCCTTTTTAAGCATCCTGCATCTGACTTTACTACTTCAGAGGGCTGCTTGGGTTATAATCTATACAGTGGCTGGTACAGAACCAGGCAAATCTCAGTCCTGTACACACCGAGGTCATGTTAATTCATGTTTATTTTATGTATTTATTGGCATTTGTTTCCTGGGATAGTCCAACTGAGCAGTGCCTCTTTCAGAGGAGGCCTGGGGAGAAATGCTCCATTATACAGACATCATGGACATCATTTGCATTGTTACATCATTTATGGTCAATTTCATTCATGAGCAACAGTTCCATTATTTAGACGTCCTTGACATCAGTTACATCATTTACAGTTTTGATTAAAAATAACAGTTATGTTGGTTGTATATGAATAAAGTTCTTTAAGATAAAGAGTTAGAACAGTCCAAAGAAAGGAAGGAGGGGGGGGGGAGCCATAAGGAAGTTAAAGGAGATGAGATGATAGAGGAGGGTACAGTTGTGATAACAGTACATTACATTTTGTGAAGCAGAGAGTCATAGAACAAATGCATAAAGCTATATTAGTACCTGTTTAACCAGGGGTGGTGCAGGTGCAGAACCATTTACCTATCAGGTGTTGCTTCAGTTGACATTTAACTTAACGTCTTTCAGGTTGCAGACTATTCTTAAGGAAAGTGAGTTGGTTATCCAGCTATTAGCAATGCAGTGTTAATACAGGGAGTATCCTGCATTGCTGTTAAGTTTAGTTATGGAGAGTAATAATTTGTCAGTGGAGCATAGAGGTATCTTAATAGTGTAAGGCTGAATGACGCGGAGAAGAGACAGGAATGTTTCAGGGTTATGCAGTAGTCTGATGGTTGCAATTAATTGTGAATACAACAGAGAAGTATTTAGTTCAAGCCAGTTTAGTTGCTTTAGAGAGAGGCAATAACGTGATCTAAATCAATGCTTGGCTGTGAATTTGACTATTTTATTATAACATGGTACTAGTTTGGATGATAGAGAGGAGTTGAGACTGGTTAGAATAAGAGAGGCATATAATAAGGGAGACAATAGAAATGAATTGGCTATGATTTGTCTAGCAGAATTAGTAAGACAGTGTTTTACATTGTAAAGACAGCCTAGCTTTTTGCTGTGTCTTCTTTACGGCTTGCTGAATGGGGAGATCAACTTTCAGGTGGCCGTCAATAATCACACCAAGTAGTTTGATGTGGGATACCAGTTCTATACTGGACTTATTGGATGACTACATTAAAGATATTTTTTGGGAGGAGAGAGAGAGTTGGAGGTGAACAATAGCAGTTTAGTATTTTCTGGATTCAGGGGAGTTGTGAGTTGGTGAGCCAAGCTTCTAAGGCAATGAAGGATTGCTAGGTGGGTGTTTGGAGCATGGGTAGTGTCCCAGCAGCACATATTAGAATGGAATCATTGGCATATTGTACTATGGAGGCCTCTTTGCTTGTTGTGTTTAGGTTGTTGATAAATAGGTTAAATAGTAGTGGTCTTAGGATGGAGCCTTGAGGGACTCCAATGGATATAGGAGGGAATGAGTCAAAATCATGTTGCCATTTCTCCACTTGGGACCTATTAGTGAGGTAACTGAGAAATCAGTTAAATGAGGAGGGTAACAGCCCACAGGAAGAGAGTTTATTTAGGAGAATTGGATGATTGACTGTGTCACGTGCCTTGGATAGATCCAGAAACAGGGCTGAGGTTAGGAGACCTGAATTTCTATTGTAATTTATTATATCTGTGAACCTTGGAAGGGCAGTGGTTGTACTGTGATTGGGTCTGACACCATGCTGTGAGGGAGAGAGGAAGTTATGAGAAGTAATATATGTACTAAGTTGAGTCGATATATCTTTCTAAGATTTTGGCTAAGGGTGAGAGAATGGCAAATGGTGTATAGTTAGTGTGCTTGGTTAATGTGCCGCCTTTAAGGAGAAGTTATTATATAGGATTTTTCTTATAAGGTGGGGACACATTTTTCTTGGGTAGAGTGGGCGGTAAAGGGTGCATAGGTATTTTTAATTGCAGATGCTGGCACTGGAGTGAGTGTGAAGGTCTGCTGTGCCTGCAGTGATTGGAGTGGGATGGTGGATTCATAATAGTACTTTTGTCTTGTTTATAAAAATGTGCATTAAACTGTGAAGGAATGCTTTGGGAGTTACTGATTGGGGATGAACTGGCTAACATTTGTTAAATGTTACCTTGCCTACATCACAGCTTCATCTGTTTTTCTCCTTTATAACGTATAGAGGAAATAAATTGGAATTTGTATTTTATGCATGTTTTGGGTATAGCCTGTGACTATAGAGTGTCACACATGGACCAGGTTTCAATCGTCATCAAGATCTACTATTTTAGTCTGAGGATTCTATCCTAGATCAACAATCTTATACTTTCTTTGGACTTTGCAGTGGTAGTTCAGATTCTAGTTATGGCTCATTTGATCTACTGCAATGCTCATTACAGTGGGCTAATGGTTAGTGACCTGGCTTACCTGCTTTGAGTTCAGAATTCTGTGGTGAGGCTTTTGACTAGTACATAGATAAGCAGCCACACTGCACTAATATTGTGGGATTTGCATTTCTTGACAGTTGCAGACAGAAATGTCAAGATCTTAACCCTCTACTACCATGCCCTTCACAAGCTGGGTCCTACTTTATCTTAAAGGGTTTCTGACACTCCATGCCTGAGCTAGACATTTCAGGTCAACTGCAAGGTGTTTCTGGTGGTTCCACAGACCTGGTTAAAAACATCAAATACGTTATATTTTGCATACCTTGATCAGGTTCTGGGGAACCAGCTAACCTCCCTGATTTGGGTAAGTAGTAAAGAGTATATTTCAGATGGTCCCTATAATCTATTGAGGAAAGTCCAAGTGTATCTCAGGTAGAACAGTGTTGACATAAATAAATTTCTGCAGCTTTAACTCAGATGATTTATATAATTATCTTTAGATATCCTGCAGTTTGGACTTTTATTGACTTTCCTCATTTTAATATTATATTTAATTTTGTTTCTCTTTACAAAATGCTTAGATTTTAGTTAAAAGTCCACTGAATGCAGTACCAAGAAGTGGACACTTATTTCCGTATAAGTGACATAAAGGCAAGCTCTTCAGACCTGGTAGGATATAAGTACTTCAGACCTTGGTAGGATATAAGTACTTCAGACTTTGGTAGGATATAAGTACTTCAGACCTTGGAAGGATATAAGTACTTCAGACCTTAGTAGGATATAAGTACTTCAGACTTTGGTAGGATATAAGTACTTCAGACCTTGGAAGGACATAAGTACTTCAGACCTTAGTAGGATAAAAGTACTTCAGACTTTGGTAGAATAAAGTTAGCCACTGTGAAGTACAGCCAGAAGAATGGAACATGAAGGGAGGAGAAGGAAGTAAAGCACTGCATCAGGCCATTCAGGCATTAGTAATCATTCCTAGCTTCAAGGATTGGCTGGTCATGCTGCAGCTCACACCTGGGAATTAACTTACACAATACCAGTTCAAAAATGGTCTCCCTTCTTGTTACCAAAATTATATTTGACTGTGTGTCCTTAAAACTTCCACATACAGTTAAACAGCACTTATAATAAGTTATTTTGAATCAAAATCTAACCACAAGTGATACCTAGCCTTACTGTTCCTGCATTTAAAAACAACTATGAAATGTTGATCTATTTACCTTCGCTGCTTTGTTTGTCAATTTTTATTATACCTATAATATATCCAGTCGTTAAATATGTAACTTTTGCAGTACATTCTATTAAATTGTACTCATTGCATTGTACTTTTATTTATTTATTCTTTATAGTATTCATACTATGTATATGTACCTGTTACTCATGGACCTTTTCTCCATGGGCCTCCACTGAAAATGGGATCACTGTGGCCTAGTGGACTACCCGTTAAATAAATGTGCTTGTGCATTTCTTGATTTCTGGGTACAGGTTAGATATATGCTAGATGACTTGTATGTTACCAAATATTCTGCTTCTGCTGTATTTTATTTTTCGCTCCATTTGTTTTGTTAGTGTAACAGGACATAGGTGAAAAATCCTCTAAGCCTAGGTCCCATCTACTTGCTTTAAATAAGCAAATAAATATATAAATTCATTAAAAAACGCTCTTCTTTCGTGACTCATTTATCCAACTTTAAAGTGCAAAAAGGCCAGCTATCGTTACGTGAAAGAACTGCACGCAGACCAGCTGTTATTTCCATTCCCTTCCTTCACTGTCTGCTTGCAACTTCAGGGACGCAAAGTTGACTTGCTGGAAGCTGTGTAACTAGTGCAACTGGCTTGTGGACAATATCTCCCAGTTACTGAATCCATACTAGTCTTCCTTTTTACTCAGTAGAGCAGTATTAAAAAAAAAAAACATAAAGGCAGTTTGATCATTAAGGTGCTGGCAAAAATACAATTAATAAGCTAATACTCAGGAATAATAAGAAGGTAAAAAAGAATAATTTCTATACATGCTGTATGAATGTCAGTGGGATTCCATTATATAATGGGGGTTACCCTGAAACCTCGAACAGCTAAAAGCCTCCTTCTTTCTTAAGACTGCAACACTCCTGGAGAGTCTAATTTTATTCATTTAAAGGAATATATTGAGAACTTCTATGTACTTGCAGACATACAACTCTATTTAACATGAGCATATTAGGGAAACATAGCTCTTATCCAGCTCTGCTTGTATAGACGGAAAAAGCCTTGACCAGTTCCAGGCTTTTCAGGTTTGATTATAGGCTCAGCCGTCTCTTGGAGATGGCATGGGAGGATAGTCATTCAGGTTACCAGGTTTCCTGAAGGAAGGGGTGGCAGGTGCAAATATAACCTGCAACATGCTTTTAGTTCAACAGACAACTGCTTGGGGGCAACTTTCACTAGTGCTACCTTGAAGCATGCAGTCATGTGGGGAAGGTGCAGTTGACCAATGGTAATGTGAGGTGCATGAACCCCCACACTGGCAGTCATCAGTGCTGGAAGCTTGTGCAAGCCATTTAGTGGGCATTGAGGCTACAGGACAGGCTTAATGATAATATGGTGACTGGAGCAGCCTGTGACACAGGGCTAGCAAGTCATTCCATGGGTGATAGGCTGCAACAGAGGCTGATGGTTTATGGACAACCAGGTTAAAGCAACATTCATACCTGCCTAGATGACAGCTCCCTTTGGTTGGCTGTTGCTCCAGTTAGTGACCATGTTGTCACAAATAAGTAATCAACTGTCATAATTCATATTAGTAAGGTTGATGCTTGACTGATGGAGTGGCAAAAAACACATAAAACGTGGATCTTATCAGGATCTCACAGTCTTTCTTCAAAACCACTGACAAAGATCAACATATGGCAAATAGTTGCCTCATAAACTTACAAAAGCTCCTTGCTTCTGCAGGCCATGATCTCAGTGGGAAATAAAGTTTTCAGGTGTATAACTATGTATGCTGTTTGATCTAAAGCATCTAATCAGCAACTGATAGAGTGTGCTCTTGTACTGTAGCCTTGTTATCTGGTGTGCACAAGTTGTTGTGTAATGTACATGCTGTTTGATCTAGAACACTTAATTGACAACTGAGTGTGCACTTGTACTGTAGGCTTGTTATCTGGTGTGCACAAGTTGTTGTGTAATGTACACGCTGTTTGATCTAGAACAGGAGTGTCCAACCCGCGGCCCGCGGGCTGCATGCGGCCCTCAGAGCTCTTCCATGCGGCCCGCGACCCTTAAATTTAAATTTAATTTTAATTTAACTTTTTTTCCGTGTGTTTACACGTTCGCGTACTTTTGCTGTTCTGCGCATGCGCCAACTTTCGGTTTTTCGCGTTTTTTCATACCAGCGTCGCTCCGCTGGTATGCGCATGCACAAAAACACCGTTCGGTCGTTTTTTATAGTTCTGGTAAAGCTGAAGGAAGGAGCGAGATCGTGGAGAGAGGATTTATTTTATTTCTGAGTACACACTGACTACAGTTACACTACAACATAGCAAAAGGTAAGGTAAGTAATTTTGTGAGTTTAAAGTGGACAGATTTTTTTTTTTAACTACTAGTTAACTGTAGGATACCACTGTGCCATCCAAGCTTAAAATGTATGGTTAAGGAGGAGAAATGATGGGAGAGGATACTAGAGTAACAGTGATGATCTACTCATATTGGAATCAAAAACTTATCATTCATTCTGCAAACCAGTGTGTGTAATTCTGAGGTATATACACCTGTCCCTTTATTGGCAGCAGTTCAGTATGTTAATTTTTAGAATGGATAATGCTGGTGTTCTGGTGTAGATCTGCATGTCCGTTTTTGTGATTTGTATCCAACTGTAAAACTACTTTTAATTAAGATCACCTCCTCAAGATCTGGTCCCCACGATGACTGCTAGATTTGAAGTCTGCTGCATTATTTTGTTTAGGGGAGATCTTAATGGAATTTGTGCATATTTTTAATTGTTTATTTTTAGATGCTAATTTAGATAAATGCTGTGTGAAGTATTTTGAGCTGAGGGAAGAAGTATTTTTTTAAGTTTAGACATTTTTATTGTGTGCAGTGCTGGGCAGTAATGTGCAGAATTTGGAAGATTGGCAGCAAATTTAGCATCTATTTAGACTTGCTTAGGTAATGAGTGAATTGCAGTAAACTTCTGTAGTTTTCTGTATGTAGCCCAATTTTTAGTAATGCCTGAATTAGTTCAGGGCCACAGTTTTAGCTGTGTACTGGAAGAGATGCTTGCCAGTTATGGCTTACTTTCTTCTAACACTGTGGTTCTCCTTGGTTGGATGGTCAAGTTGGACTGTGTTATAAACTGTTGGCTAAGTATTTTATGCACGTGTTTTGATAAAATATTTTATCCACAACAAAATGGGCAATTGAAAGCCTGGAATATGAGAGGGAATGGGGGAGTAAGTTGCATATTGAGTAACCATGGGCAGTGTACATTCCCAAAGCAAATGCTGTCAAGCAGTTTTTTATTTGCATAAATACAGTAGCGGCATATACCTTATATTAGTTTATTATCGGCCTTGGACTGCTTTGTGTAGGTATAATTGAGCTAACCTTTCACTTGACCTGTAATATTCCATTGAACCACTTCAGCTAGAATAGATCAAACTTTTAACAACTGCATCCTTTCAGCCACAAAAGGCAGGTCTTTCACCTTCTATGACCTATGTTCATGTTGTGTTTTGTGACTTTTAAAATGCCCTACAGTAGTGCTGCTTGAGAAAGCAGAATTAAGTTGGGCACTGAAATTCCACAGCTTGTGGTTAATGTAGTTCCTTCCATCCACACTGAATAGACCTCCTGCCCCTCATTCTGCCATAATTTTGGGATGTGGAGAAGATGGGTCCATTCATCCTATCTGGGCATCTGCAGCAGTGATTTTGTTCTGTAAATTTCTGATTTTAATTTTATTCTGGTGTATATAAAGGACATTTTGTGATGTGTGCCAAGGAGTACCCTTAGCTGAACAGAAGAGGTAGAATGTGAGGTTGCCTTACCAAGTAGATCAAGACTAACCCATCCTTTGTATGTCCTCCCCACTTTGTCCACCTTACTCCATAAAGAGGCTGTTGACCTTATTATCCTCTCAGTTTCCTGTAGATTTTGGAGATTGGGCCTATGTGTCCTCTCAAGTTCCTGTGTGTTGCAGAAAGTGGGAGAAATGACAGTTGCAGGGTTATATAGGATCTTATTGCTCGAGCAGACAGTTTGTATGTAATGAGCCAATACTACAACATGAAGAAAAAAACTATTTTAATTTGATGCATTGTAAGTGTACACCAGTCAGTAAAATAAAGATAGCACCACTGCGAGGGGCAGAACAAACCTGATGTCAGTATCATGCAATTTTCTATGTAACTGTTACATCTTGGATTATGTTGATACACTAGTAAGCCATTTTATCAGACCAACACTGCAAAAGAATCGGAGATCTTTTCTATTTAGCCAAATGCAATAAGCTTACTTTTTACTATGTATATGACAAAAGCATAAGGATGGAACAGCAGCTGAAAGGAGGGTGGAGCTGCATGAATTTTCTCTTTTCTAAACAAACTGCATTAATTTATTTATTCATTTATGCACAGTTTTCATTACCATCTGAAAAGCAACCAAGGTTGATAGCAGGACTTACTGCAAACGGTCCCCCATACCATGCTACATATCACACACCACACACTCGCATATATACATATCACCCTTATAGCATTATCTTTGGGGTGAGTTTAAGCATTCATTCATTTAATTTGTTAGCCAGGATAATTCAACTATGTGCCTAGAAATGGTGTGTTTTGTGTTGTTGCCTCCGTGACTCAAATTTTAATTCCAGAATTTCAGGTTATTAGTTAAGTTACATATTTCAATCCACACTCCTCAGTACTTCAAAAATGAAGACTAAATTAGTTTTTGCATCTGAGCAAAGTTTTGCATGAAGGTATTTGAGAATATACCTCCGATGACTCATAATTCACAATATAATAAAGCTCAAGCATAACTAGTTTTTGATATTATGTATCCTTAGCAATGGTCAAGGTTTTTGTCCTGTATTATGATTCTGGTTGATGGTGTTTTGGAATGCTACTAGGGCAGATTCAGTGCAATGGGTTGGTGTAAAGCTGTGTTGTATTAAGAATAACATATTCTTTTCTGTTAAAAAGTGATGATCTGTTTACATATGCATCTTTCTGCAACCTTTGCAAGTAATGATAATGTAGCAATGGGGAAATATGATAATTTGAGTCATGTTCCTTCTTGTGAATGGGGATAACACGAATGTTTATATATCGTTTATGGATGTATGAGTCAGTTATAAAGTGATTCATAAGAATCTTATAAGATTTGCTATATAAACAGCTTTTTATTAGAGAACTCGCAGTAAGAAATTATCTGGAGCTAGTGAGCTTAATTTTAACGTTGGAATAGTTTCTTAACTGTTGATGAAGATACTGGCTGGAGTGACAAAAGTTCTGCATTTTTTTTTGTTTGTAAGAGGACTTCAGAAAATGCATCCTAACTCAAATCCTGTTATTGCAACTTTCTAAGTTTATAAGAGCAGTTTTTAAAATAACTGTTTTTTTTAAATAATTAGAATGAGATATTGAATTATTATGCATTTATTAATTTATTTATATTTATTAATTTATTTATTGTTCAAATTAACCTACAATACAGCCACATTAGTCCGTATAAACCTGTTTTTTTTTTTTTTGCTCTTCAGTTAATATGAGACCTTTTTTTTTTTTTTTTTTTGGTCCTCACCTGCCGTTTGCCCCCAGACCATTTCTGTTGACTCAATGCGGCCCTTGCAACTGAAAAGGTTGGACACCCCTGATATCTAGAACATCTAACTGGAAACTGATAGAGTGTGCACTTGTACTGTAGCCTTGGTATCTGGTATGCACAAGTTGTTGTGTAATGTATGTTGTTTTGTTGTCTACTGTGCATGATTTGTTTCCTGCTGTACTGATTGTTGTCTCATTTGCACTGGTTGTTGTGTGGCTTATGCTGTTTCTTGCCTGTTGTACACTGGTTGTTTTATAGCACTTTTGGTTTGATGGCTTGTTAAACTGGCAAGCATTACAGACTAGATAGCCCAGGTCCCAGGAATCTTCAGGAAATGAGGAATCACACAGAAGTTCCTTTAAGAGTTATAGTTAGTAATGCAGTACAGTCTGGACGAATCAGACATTACAGGAATCCAACAGGATAATGCAGATTAGTTAGTCTATGCATCAACTTGATATGGCATACGCTGGTAACCAGTATATGCATGAACACACATGTAGAATGCTGTGCTGTGGTGTGTGCTGTCTGTTGTCTGGTGTACACTGGTTGTTGTGTAGTGTGCATAAATATACATAGAGAATACTGTGTTGGAAGCTTACACGTGCAATAAATGTACACAATGAATGTTGTGATGAAAGATGGTACATACATGAATATATACATTGGATGCTGGCCCATGTATAAACAGGCACACAGAATGTTGTGGTTTAAGTTGACACATGCATGAACATACATACAGGATGTTGAAATAGAAGTTGGCACATGCATGACCATACACACAGAATGCTGTGTTGAAAGCTGGCACATGCATGACATACACAGAAAGTGTGGTGGAACCTGGCACATGCAAACAGCACATGCATAGACTACTGATTTGGAAACTGGCACTACATAAACATACAAATTGAATGCTGTGGTGGAAGCTGATACATACATGGACATATACATAGAATGCTGAGGGGGGAGGTGATACATGTGCACAACATTCACATAGAATATCGTGGTGTAATTTGAAGCATGCATGAACATGCATATAGAATATGGTTGTTGAAGCTGGCACATGCATGACTATACAAGTAAAATGCTGTGGTGGAAGCTGGTACATGCACATAACATGCACATAGAATGCTGTGATGGAATCTGGTATATGCGTGAGCATGCACATAAAATGTGGTTGATTAAGCTAGAACGTGCATGATTATAAACATAGAATGATGTGCTGAAAGCTGGTACATGCACACAATATACACATAGAAAGCTGTGGTGGAATCTGAAACATGCATGAATACATGCATGTAGAATGCTGTCGTGGATGCTGGTTCATGCATACACATACACATATAATGTTGTGGTGGAAGCTGGCTCATGCATGAACATGCACATAGAATGCTGTGGTGGAAACCTGTGCATGCAAGAATGCAGAAATACAATGCTGTGGTGGAAGGTGATACATGTAAGGAACATGCACATAGAATTTGGTGCTGGAAGCTAGTATATACACATAGAATGCAGTGGTGCATGGTGATACATGTACACCACATACACATAAAATGTGGTGGAATGTGCTACATGTACAAAACATACACATGGCATGTTGTGGTGGAATCTAGAACATGCATGCACATACACATAGAATGCTGTAGTGGAATTTGGTACATGCATGAACAATGATGAGAGAAGGCTCTAAGGTCAACAGTGTCCAGGCTGAAGTCCTGGAAGTTGACTGGAGAGAAAGCACGCATTTCAGGAACTACTCAGGGCTCTAGCACCACAAGAAAAAGAGGAAACATGGAGCTGAAGAAGAATGTCAGTACCTCAAAACAGAACATGTGAGGACTACAAAACAGATATGTGGCTGAGCCAAGTATGGAAATAAGGTACATAAGGAAAGCTGTTGGTGGAATGCAGAAGTCCAGGAAATCATCAAAACAAAAAAGGATTGCTGGAAAAAGTGTGAGATAGAAAAGACGGACCAAGCTGGAAAGAAATATTGGTTGGATAACAAAGAGGATAAGACAGGACTTGCAATAGCAAAGAACAAGACATCAGGGACGCTCTACCAGCTTCTGGGAAGTGACTCAGTAGATGACACAAAGAAACTCTACCATGTTACAAGGCAAAGACAACCTGCTTACCAGACCACAGGACATCAAAGGCAGAGGGAAGGAGTATTTCCAGCAGCTTCTGAATGAAGAAAACCCCACAGAAGTTGTACTGCCCCAGACACAGCCTATGGTGAAAGAAAAGGAGGAGCATGATTGTGTCTAGGGATACCATTGTCCCCCTTTACTCAGCCCTCATTAAGCCAGTCATTGAATATAATGACCCCTTTGGCATGTATCTGTCTAGATACAAGCAACACCTGGAACACCCATGTCCTACATGGACCATTCAAAGCTCTGTCACTATGTTTGGTATCCTACAGTTTGCTAAGGGGTGACTTGTGGCTGGCATACAAGGCATCCTCAGATCCATTACTAATGGATTTACTGCACATTAACAAGTCAAATGGCATCAGAAATACTCCACCTAGGGATCTAAACCTTTTCTGCAACACCAACAGAATGGTTTGGATTGGCAAGCATATCTCACAGAGAATACCACTGCTGTGAAACAGAATCTCATCCATATAAAACAAAGTTCATCCCTGTCCACATTCAAGCACATATTAAATCTATGGATGGGAAACAGAAAACTTACCCCAGGACTGCCCCTGTTCTAATAATAGGTGGAGACAGCTCCTAAATGCTTTATCTCATGCATGGGTCTCCTGAAATTATCTGTGGTATGATCACAAATATTCTCATTAGGGGTAATATATAATGGGATGGGTAAGGTCAATCTATAACCAAATGGGATAGGTTATTTCAAGCACAAAAGGGGAAATTGGCTAGGCTTAAAATGACATGTAAGAACAGTTAACATAGTACTTACCTATGAACCTATAATGAACATACATGTAGAATGCTGTGGTGGAAGCTGGTATGTGCATATCGACACTCACAGTATGATGTGGTTTAATCTGGAACATGGATGAACATACAGTTAGAAAGCTGTGGTTTAAGCTGGTACATGCATGAACATACACATAGAATGGTGTAGTGGAAGCTGGTACATGCACAAACATACACATAAAATTCTATGGTGGAACCTGTCTCATGCATGAACATACACATAGAAAGCTGTTGTGGAAGCTGCTGCATGCATGACATATACACCAAATGCTGCAGTTTAAACTGGTATATGCATTAACATACACAAAGACTGCTGTGATAGAAGCTAGCACATGTATGAACATACACATAGAATGCTGTAGTTTAAGTTGGCACAATCATGAACATACACATAGAATGTTGTGATTGAAACTGGTGGATGCATGAATGTACAAGTAGATTGTCGTAGTAGAAGGTGATATATGTACCCAACATAGAGATACAATGCTGTGTTGGAAACTAGTACATGCATGAACATATAAAATACTGGGGTGGAATCTGGCATATGCACAGAACACAGAAAAAAATTATAGAAACATGAAGAAAAGCTTAAATGCTGGCTTTAGCATCGTTAGATAAGCATACTAAGGTGATTATGTGGAAGGACCAAAGTAATATGGTACATTCATTTTGAGACAGCAACAATGTATGTAAGTTCATAATAATTAAATTCACAAGAAAGTGAAAAGTTTATTGCCTTATTAACCACTTTTAGCCTACACTAATTCTATGTGTGAGAGGTGTGGATACCGACTACATCTGGTGGCTTTCAGAACATATTGTCAGTACTCGCTAAGTAGTTAGTACCCATACTCATTTTGGACCAGTATATTACTCACCAAATAACAAGCCTTCCTATGGTGGGACTCATACAAAGTGTTTCCCCAAGCCAGAAAATCTTTTGAGGCATAAACCCTACACACAAATTCCTCTGCAGCACAAAGACATTCCACCTCTGGATATACAACACCGTCCATTGAAAACAGTGCTAAAAAAAACACTTCTAAGTAGGATAAACATGCTGGTACCTCTGATTCCTTAACATTTCTTCATCCAGTTGTCATAAGTGATTCCCTAGTGAGACATATAGACACAGAACTCACAAGGCTTAGCAAAGAAAGGGTGATGGTGAGATGCCTCTCAAGTGCCAGGATGCAACAGGTTACTAGTGCACACAAGTCCCTTCACCCCAAGTTGACACACGACATGACTGTTATTCATGTGTGTGTGTGTGTGTGTGTGTGTGTGTGTGTGTGTGTGTGTGTGTGTATGTGAATAACTTGAGATGCACTTCCTAGGATAGTATGAAGAGAGACAAGGTGAAGCCCTCAAGTATTCACCTGACACTTGTATGCAGCTATTCATGGGCAGGGTCCTGCCTTCATTGAAAATGATGCCACAATATAAACAAAAAATAATTAGCTTCAACATTTGGCTTAATCGTTGTTGCCATTCCGCGGGGGTCCAACATTTGTCTGCATGGAAAGAGATGGTCAGCAGTCCTGATTGCTTTGCAAGAAATGGCTCCTTCCTCAAGACTTTCATATATTGGCAAAGACTTTCTTCACTCCCATAGTGCTGTTCATTAGGGAATGTCAGTCTACTACATCTATTTACCTAGCCAAAGAAAAATAAAGACAGTTTAAAAGTATCACTACTCACTGCTAGAAGCCTTAATAATAAATTGTCTCACCTAGAAGCCTTCATGTAGCTAAAAAAATGTTGACATCTGCAGCATCATGGAACCTTGGTTCCAATGCATTAATAAGACACCTTCCCTACCAGACTTCAATATCTACCATTTATTCATAGATTCATAGACACTTACAAAACTATGGATCTATAGAAGCCTAGCCCTGCATTCCCATGAAGCTGTTAGCCTTTGTATTTTAAGTACAAATAATTAAGAGATGGGAAAAACATTTACCCATTACCCCTGTCCATAAGGTCAAGTGTGTCAAGCCATCCAGCTTACATTTGAAGAGAGTAAGGACAGTATTTTGGTTTATGTGGAGTTGAAGATGGTTCCAATGAGGTAGTATTCACTGTGATACATATTTATTCTTCCAACATGTTCTAGATATGTTGTAGAAGAGATTCAGATCTCTTGTGCAGGTATCTGTGCCACCACTGGACTTATAGATGTGCAGTTGACCTGAGAGGATAGGGTCAGTTGAGGTTCTGTACACAAGGCAGAGATCACCCTTCAGTAGTCTGTATGACAGTGAGCAGAGAACAAGGCTTTGCAACAGTCAGAGTGTTTTTTTTTATGATTTAGGTCCTTGATTTTCTTGATAAGAAAACATTGTTGTCATTCAGGTTGTATTAATTGTCTGAACAGGTGCATAGTGAAGGGAGCCTTATACTTAATTATTGGCCTAATGAGTGCCAATGAATGATCACATCCCTGGACCTATACCCTTACTAATAAGCTGTGCAATGAAAAAGGACCTTCTTGCAATAGTGGATACATGCTGATCAAAGGGCATATTATTGTCCATGTATTTGAGAGGTCCCTAAATACTGGATCAATTTTCAGGGGAGTGTTGTTGATTTGATAGTTGAGAGGATATCATAATTGCCAAAAGAGACTATTGTACATTATTTTGGCAATTTAAGCCATGGCTATGACACTAGTTATTTATTTGGGAAAGGCTCTCTTGGGGGATCCTAATGTCCTCTGGAGATTTTATGATGGCACAAAGATACTGTCATTTGCAAACTTGGTCAGACATAAACCCTTAACCTTAGCTTGACCTCTGAGAAGTAAATTCTAAAGAGGAGTGACCCAAGAACTGAACCTTGTGGTAAACCACAAGTGAAAGGTATTTTGGAGGAGGCAGAGTCATCTACCCTAATTTCCTGGATTCTGTTTGTGAGCTGATTTGCTAGTGAAGGAGTTACACAGAGATTTGCATTTACCTGGGAGAGTTTATCAACAATACCCAAGTGTGGGATTATTTATCTATATTTATTCAATTTGGTAACTGGGGTAGAGCACTGATCCAAATGGACCTATTTCAGTCTTAGCCTGGGCAGATATAAATGACAGCAGACAAGCAAGTTAACAAGAAGTATTATGAATACAAAGAAAATGTCTAAAGACAGCAAAGAATCAATAACAGTAATAATAATAATAATAATAATAAAGTACACAATTCAGAGGACAATAGGAGATAAAACTGAACTGGATTGGATCAAGAGTTTGCAGATTATTTATTATTTTGATAAAGATCTTCTCCATAGCCTTACAAATAAGGCTATTTAAATTTATGGGTATATGTGCCCCACTTTTGTGCATGTGTAGGGATAACTATTGCTGTCCTCCATTCATCTAGCACAAAGCCTATTTGGGAGCTGATACTGAATGAAGGGTATTTACAGGTCCTGTTTTAGGTTGGCCAGTAGGCAGGCTGATATGTTGCTTGGACCCATAGAAGCAATGTTCTTGGCCTTGAACTGTGCTTACAGGACTTGTTCTTGGGAAATTTGTGGGGAAGGTATAGATGGGGTATGTGATTTGGGAATGTAGGGAGACAGAGTGGAGTGAAGTTAGAGCTAAATTTATCCACTAATAGATTAATTATGAGGTTCCCTGCTTCGATTCTTAGTTGGGGTACCTTCTGTATGGAGTCCACATGTCCTCTCTGTGCTCTTATGGGTTTTCTACAGGTGTTCAATTTCTTTCCACATCCCAAAGACATGCAGTAGGTAGATTGGACACCTTAACTTTCCATAGGTATCAGAGTGTATGAGTGGTATGAAAGAACAACCGAGGCAGGGATAGCCACCTGGCAGTGTTAACATTAGATCTAGATAATTGTCACTGTTGAAGTGATACCTCAGCCCCTTGTTCAAAAAAAATGGGGAAAAGGGTTTATGGATGGATTGGCTAAGTCCTCAGGGTCTGAGTGTGTGATATCATTTACTATAAGCTCTATGTAGTGCTGGACATGGTTTCTGAGACTACTGACATAATTAAATAATGCATTATGGTTGTCTTTTACCCAAGTGGCTATTTTTACCTCATATTGTTTATTACCATTGCTTAATTTGAATTAGGGCAGGAATTCTTTGTTAAGTTTACCGAAAGTGTTATTGACAAATTGAGAGTTACATTTATTATTGTGTGCAATGATTTGTTTTCTTCTGCTGTAGAGCCTGTTTATATTTGGATTCCAACACAGGGGGTTTATTTTTAAATTTGGTGTTGTATTTACTTCAAAGGGGGAAAGATGCATCTATACAACTATAAAAATGTGCATCAAATTTGGCATAAAGGAGTCTGCATACTCATCAAGCTCTTCAAATTGGAGTGGGATGTTGAATTTTGCTACTCATAACTCAATTTTAATAAATTTGACTTCACATAACCCCAGAATACTGAGGTATTTGAAGATGGTTCCAGTTTCAGTCTTATGGGAATGTGACTGATTTATGGTCCAATTTGACTAGGGAAGAACTGGGGAGGGGTAGAGCTGTCACATATTGGTGAGGACCAAGTCTGTGACTTTGTTTTGCCTAGTTGGGGTTCAAATTAAATGGCCCGGAGAGATTTTATTGATAAAGTCCAGAAATCTCTGGGCATACATGTTAAGGGATATATAAGTCAGTGTCTCAAAACAGCATGTGTGAGGACTACAGAAAATGTATGTAGCTGAGCCAGGTATGGAAATGCGGTACATAAGGAAAACAGGTAATGGAATGCAGAAGACCAAGAAGTCATTAAATGAAAGAAGGAGTGTAGAAAAAAGGGGGAGATAGAAAAGATGGACTAGGCTAAGAAGGAATACTGGTTGGCTAGCAAAGAGGATATGAGAGGAGTTACAATAGTCAAGAATAAGGCTTCAGAGGAAATCTAACAGTTTATGGAAAGGTGACTCAGTAGATGGTACAAAGAAACTTTATCAGGTTGCAAGACAAAGACAAAAAGGTAACGAAGATAGACACAATTCGTAGTAGATATCAGCAACAACCTGCTCACCAGCCCAAAGAATATCAAAGGCAGATAGAATGAGTACTTTCAGCAGTTTCTACATGAAGAAAACCTAACAGAAGCTGCTCTGCCCAAAACACAGCCTAAAATGAAAGAGGAGGAGGAGCCCCCCCAGAAGAAATAAGAACAGCACTAAGGAAAATGAAGTCAAGGAAAGCAGCAGACTCAGATGAGGTCACAGCAGATATGATCAAAATGTTGTGTGAGACAGGGAAGCAATGGCTCTTGAGGGTACTCATGGCAGTATGGAGAGAAAGGCATGTCCCAGATGACTGGAGCATAAGCATGCTAGTCCCATTGTATTAGAACAGAGGGGACATCCACAACTATGGGAAGTACAGAGGTATCCCAGTGTACTAGAACAAAGGGGGCATCCACAACTATGGGCAGTACAGAAGTATCCCATTGTACTAGAACAAAGAGGACATCCACAACTGTGGGCAGTTCAGAGGTATCCCAGTGTACTAGAACAAAGGTGACATCACACAGTAAAGAACAATTTCCCTTAAGAGCACACAGAGATCACAGTCAGTATGGGACTGGTTTCTTCCTCTCTCTCCAGGTCCCCAATAAGACTCCCCACTGGCACAGCTATAGGGTTAAGATCTCAGCCGAGTGGTCAAGCCAAAACCTCCAGCACCTTCTCTGTCCAACCAGTGCTTTGTGTCCCTGCCCAGAGAGCTGACACACACTCACTTTGAGAACTGATTTATTTGCAAACACACAGACACTCCTGGGGAAGGCTGGTATAGGTTTACTAGCTATGCCCCCTTCTGCCCAGAATATAAGGTAGTACTAGCTGCCACCAACCACTCTTATCAGGTACTAAAAAGGCCCTTACCAAAGGGTGCCCAATCTTACTGTGTAGTGTTACTATTATCCAAATGGTAAGTGTGACTAAGACTTGAAGGCTATTGGAGTGGCCTATACAGTATCACCAAATACATATGCAAGTACGCTAAGAGCTTAAATATCTCTATCAAAATAGCCACAATTAAAATGTTTAAATATATTTAATAATAAATAATAAAATCACAAGACAATATTCAATAAATGAACATAGTGACAACAGAGTTCATAATCACAGGAAATACTTTAAAACAACATTGCAGAAAAGTCTCACATAAATACAGAAAACATCTAGACTAATATCGCTGTATTTCTATCTATCTCTAAGAGAAATCACTGTACCTAAATAACTTACATAGCAAGACAAGAAGTGCAGTTGGGAGGATGTTTACAGGTTGAAAAGAAGATACAAAATTCCAGACTTTCACTCTGAGATAGTTCTTAAATTAATCACAAACATTTCTGCTGGGTCATCTCAGATTACATCATTCTTGTCAATTCTGATTTTAGTTTCCAGGCCAACAGTAACTTAAAAATAACACCTCAGTGTCAAGAATACTTATCTCTTAGAAAGTTGCCTGGAACTGGAAATCATAAAACTTTTACACACCTTTATATTTGAAACTTGCAATTACCTCTGTTTCCAGACAATAGGAAAGCCTACAACTCTAGACATTGTGTCTACTTTGAGCTGAAACAGAGAAAACATGGTCATGAACAATTTCCATTTATTTTCTCAGAGTTTGCAAGTTAACTCTGTATATTCCAGCCTTTAGCATCAACACATACATTTGCATAAGCATGTAGTTTATACACATTTCTGCTCTTTTCCAGCAGGGTGCACTGTGGTTACATTTTTGAGGCTCAGCACATAATATACAGTTTACTTACATTTGTAGACAAGCCTATGGATCATATTAATATTTACAGTGACATATAATTATTTACAAAATTCTAGCTGGCTGAGCTGGCAGCCTTCACAATCCCCCCCCCCAATTGAGAACTCAAGCTAGTTTTTCAAGTGACCCTTGAGAAATGTTGCTTGAGAGGGTTAAGCCTATCTGGAAATACCTTACCCCATTCCCTGTCTTGAGAGCCCATCTGCGTTGGCATTGCTAACCCCACTGCAGTGCTGCACTTTCATATCATATGTTTGCAATCCTAGGCTTCAACTTAGTAACTTGGCATTTTGCTGGCTGGCTCAATGTAGACATGTTAAGGGATTGTGATCTGTAACTACTGTGAATTTTCTTTCATACAGATAAGGCTGAAATTTCTGCAGTGCCCACACTATGGCTAGACATTCCTTTTCTACAGCTGCATAGCATTCTTCCCTGGGTTGGAGTCTACTATTGAGATAAACCACTGGGTGCTCTTCTCCCTGTGAAGAAATGTGGCTAAGTACAGCCCCCACCCCATGGTTTGAAGCATCCACCTGCACAACAAATTATTTGCTGTAATCTGGACTGGCTAACACAGGGGGACCTCCCAAAGCTTCTTTAAGTTACTGGAATGCCTGCTCACATGCTGGGGTTCACACTACCTTATCTGGCCTGTTTTTCCTTGTCAGGTCTGTGAGGAGGAGCAGCTATGGTACTATAATTGGGGACAAACTTTCTGTAGCACCCTGCGGTCCCCAAAAATCCCCTCACCTGCTTTTTGGTAACAGGTGCAGGCCATGCCTGAATAGCTTCTACTTTAGCAGGTTCTGGCCTCATCTTACCACTACCCACTCTATGTCCCAGGTAGGAGACCTCTGCCATACTCACCTGACATTTGTTGGGCGTAATGGTCAACCCTGCAGTCTGTAGTCTGCCCAGCACCTCCCTGACATGCTGAAGGTACTCTTACCAGGAATGGCTGTAGATGGCAATATCATCTACGTAAGCAAGGGCAAAGCTCCTGCTAGGATATGATCTGTCAGCCTCTGAGAAGTCACTGGGGCATTTTTTATCCCAAAGGGCATCTTTGTGAACTCATGCAAGCCAAAAGCAGTCACAGTGGCTGACCTCTCTCTAGCACTGGGAGTCAAGGGCACCTGCCAGTAACCCTTGGTAAGATCAGTTGTGGTAAGATACTTAGCCCCACCCAGCTGTTCTAGGGCTTCATCTGTCCTAGGCATGGGGTAAGCAGCTGACTCTGTGTGACTATTTAATTTCCTGTAGTCCACATAGAACCTGGTGCTGCCATCCTTCTTTGGTACCAGCACCACTGGGGAGGCCCAGAGACTGCTGGACTCCTGAATTACCACTAGCTCCAACATGTACTGTATCTCCCTCAGAGTCTGTTTGACTCTCTCAGGCACCCTGTAAGGGGGCTGCCTAATAGGCCTTTGTGATCCTGTATCCACATGGTGCTGCAACAGGTGGGTGCACCCTGGTTTCCCAGTGAACATGTCCACAATCTCCTGCAACACTGCTCGGTTTTCTCAAACCTGGGTAGGAGATAGCTGCTATGACACTGCTACCCCTTCCATTGAGGTGCCATTCCAAGCCTCACTGAGGAGATCAGTCACCAGATCTCCCTCAGACTCCTCCTGCAATCCAGTGCAAATACTCACCATAAGGGTCACCCTACCATGGTAAGGTTTCATCATGGTAACATGGCACAATTTGTGCCCCGTCCTCCAGCCTAGTAGTTCTGCCATGTAGTTAACATCACTGACCCTCCTTACTCCCTTGTAGGGTCCCTCCCAAGCTGCCTGCAGCTTGTTGTGTCTGACAGGAATGAGAACCATTACCTGCTGCCCTACAGCATACTCTCTAGCTCGAGCATTCCTGTCAACCAGACCTTTTTCTGCTGTTGGGCTTCTGCCAGGTTCTCCTTGGCCAAACCCATAAGTTCCCTGAGCCTTGTCCTGAGGTTTAGGACATATGCCACAACAGACTCCTTGTGGGATTTATACTCACCCTCCCACTCATCTCAGATTAAATCTAGAGGTCCCCTCTCCCTATGGCCATACAACAATTCAAAGGTTGAAAAACCTGTGGATTCCTGGGAAACCTCTCTGTAAGCAAACAACAGATGGGACAAATATTTGTCTCAGTCCCTCTTAAACTGGTCTGCAAATGCTCATAGCATGGTCTTGAGTGTAGAGTTTAACCTCTCAACAAAACCATTAGTCTGGGGGTGGTCTTTAGGTGTTTCACCCCACAGTACTTCCACAGACAAGCTAGCAGGTCTGACATGAAATTGGCAACTCTGTCAGTCAGTATTTCTTTTGGGAAACCTGCCCTGCTGAAAATCTCTAACAAAGCATTTGCCACTTTTTCTGCCTCAATGGAGGATAGAGCCACTGCCTCGGGATATCTGGTAGCATAATTTACTACCACTAGGATATACTTTTTCTCCATGGAACTTGGGATACTCAGAGGCCCCACAATATCTATAGCTACCCTCTGAAATGGCTCCTCAATCACAGGCAAAGGCATCAAAGGAGCTTTCACCTTGTCTGCAGCCTTGCCTACCTTTTGGCACTGCTCACAGGTCCTGCAGTACCCTGTTACATATCTGGAAATGCCAGGCCAATAGAAGTTCAGCATAATACATCTCTTTGTATGTTTTATGCCCATATGACCTGCAAAGGGAATATTATGGGCTATGGCTAGAAGTGCCAGATGGTAGGCTCTAGCACTACCAACTGCTGTATTCTCTCACACTCTAGGCCCCCCTCAGGGGTCCACTCTCTGTACAGTAACCCTTTGTCCCAGTATACAGATTCCCCTTCCCCTGAGAATCAGGTGCCTCATTAGCTACCTCTCTCAGGCCTTATAATATAGGTTCTGAGAGCTGAGCCTGTCTCAGTTCTCTCTTTGTAACCCTTCCCAGCTCCCCTTCCACAGGAAGTCTGGTATCCTCTGACAGCGGTGCCTCACTGTCAGCCTGGGTACTAGTACTCACTTCTGCCCTTGCAGTCCCTTTGTCCAAGGGAACATCAGTACCCACAAACAGCTGTGGCTCACCTTCAATTTCACTGCTACAGGGTAGCTCCCTCCCTGAAGGAACCACCTCACCAGTCCTGGCTTCAAGTGTGTGGTCTGTCTGGGCCCCCCAGGCTACCAGACCCACATGCTTGTCTCCAAGCCTGACTGTGTGTAACTGCATGAACACATGGTACTGCATTATCAAAATCCTTCCCTATCAGGACATCTACCGGGTGGTTGTTTGGTACCCTTGTTGGCATTTTGTCATTCTCACTTACTGGCTCCCTCACCTTTTGTTCCCACCTTGTCTCCATGGACATCTATATGTCACATGGCCACACTGGTTGCATTTAAAACATTTAACCCTAGGTCCTGGACATGTACCTGGGCTAGTGGCTTCCCTTGCTACTGACAGACCCTGTTGGGGCAGTCTGGGCTGCCAACCATGGGTTCCCTTAGACCCAGTAGCAGCACTGGGTGTCCCTTTCCTGTGCAGTGATGCCCTGCTTGCTAGGTATAGGTCTCCCTTCTTCCCCAACTCAAGTATTGTAGCACATTGTCCATCAGCTAACCAGATCCTCATGTCCTCAGACAAAGTGCTAAGGGCTTGTTCCTTCACCAAAAGGTCTGCCAGCTCTTCAAAAGTGATGACCTGACATCGATTCACCCACCTATAAAAATAAGTGCTTAATTCAGCAACATATTCACACACACTTTCATCTGCCTTGCGTCTATGCTCACAAAACTTTTTCCTATAGGCTTCAGGTGTTAGCTTAACACGTTCTAGCAAATAGTTTTTTACAACATTATAATTTAAGCAGTCATCAGACAGTTTGGACATTACAGTTACAGCTTTACCATGGAGTAAGGGGGTTAGGAAACATACCCAGAGCCCTTGGTCAACATCATACTGTTTACGTACCCTCACAAACATATGAATGAAACTATCAAAATTATCCCCCTCTGTAAACTGCGGAAGAAATTTACTGACGTTTGTTGCTTCTGGGGTCCAGTTACTCCCTTCCCCATTACCTCCATGACTCTGTCGAAGAGTCAGCATCTCCTTCTCTTGTTGCCTCTGCCTCTCCTTCTCTTCAGCTTCCAGGCATAGCAGTTTCTCATTTTCCACAGTCTCTAGATGCCTCAGTCTCTCTACTGCTTCCATTTCTAAACGATTGGCCTGCAACTCAAGTCTCTTTAACTCCAAATGGATTTTTAAGTCCTCTGTAGAAAAGTTTAGCTGTCCATTTTCTGAGAGTTGTACATCTTCACGGCCAGTCTGATCATCTTCCTGATTGGTATTTTCTGATGCAGCTGTGACTAAAGCTGCAATCATGTCTGCTTTAGTCAGGTTGGCATGCACCAGTCCTTTAGCCTGGCACATCTCAGCCAACTGGCTCCTTGTCAGCTTGCCATACTCCTCTGTTGACATGCTTACCTGCTCTCCATGACTAACTAAACTAACAAAAGATATAAAACAATTGTGATATGAACTCTGAATGTTCACTGCATGGTTGATTTAGAGGACAAAAACACCTTCAGTGATCATTGTACACAAGCTGCAAGAATTCAATATCCACACCACTATAAGCCAATTAATATTTGATGTGGCTATCTCACCACTACCAACCAATTAATATGTGACGTGGCTATCCCACCACTGCCAAACAATTAATATGTGATGCCTGTGCACTGGCCCAGTAATCAAGGAGCCTCAATTCTCACCATTACACCAGTGAGGGACATGCACATTAGGAGGATGATAGGTACACACACAATAAAGTACAATTTCCCTTAAGAGCACACAGAGAGCACTGTCAGTCTGGGGCTGTTTCCCCCCCTCTCTCCAGGTCCCCAATAAAACTCCCCACTGGCACAGCTATAGGGTTAAGATCTCAGCCGAGTAGTCAAGCCAAAACCTCCAGAACTCTCTCTGTCTAACCAGTGCTTTGTGTCCCTGCACAAGTAGCTGACACACTTTGAGATCTGATTTATTTGCAAACACACAGACACTCCTGGGGAAGGCCGGCACAGGTTTACTAGTTATGCCCCCTTCTTACCAGACTATAAGGTAGTACCAGCTGGCACCAACCACCCTTATAAGCTACTAGAAAGGCCCTTACCAAGGGGTACCCAATCTTACTGTGTAATGTTACTATTATCCAAATGGTAAGTGTGATTAAGACATGAAGGCAATTGGAGTGGCCTATATACAGTATCACCAAATACATATGCAAGTACTTTAAGAGCTTAAATATCTCTATCAAAACAGCCACAATTAAAAGGTTTAAATATATTTAATAATAAATAATAAAAGGACAAGTCAATACTCTATAACTGAACATGGTTTCAACAGAGTTCAGAATCACAGGAAATACTTTAAAACAACATTGCAGCACAGTCTTACATAAATACAGAAAACATCAAGACTAATCTTACTGCATTTCTATCCATTGCTAAGAGAAATTGCTGTATCAAAATAACTTACTTACAGAGCAAGGCAAGAAGTGCTGGTGACAGGATGTTTACAGGTCCAGAAGAAAATTGGATAGGGGCACTGTGAACTAACATCGGGTGGCATGATGCCTGGGCAAATGTTTGGGGGTCTATATCAGAAGACGAATGGAAAAAATATCGAACAGCGAAAAGACTGGACCTCAAACTTGCTATTGTGGGGGGCTGTGCCCTCCACACCCCCGCAAAGTACATATACCGACTCCGTTGGGTGGGCAGGTTCGGCACTCCATCATCCAAATCATTCTTTGGTGCAATACTGACTTTTAAAAGCCGATATTGCATTTAAGGTCAAACTAGAGCATTGCAGAGCTCCATGTGTGGTCTGCATCTGTAGCAAGCAGTTTGTTACAGTTTAATACAAAAAGGTATTTTTTTTATTTTACTAAAACATAAGCGCCATAGCTCTCCATGTGGGCAGGGTATAAAATGTGGTGACTGCTACATTTGTAGCAAGCAATTTGCTACAGTTTAAAAGAAGAAAGTGTTATTTTTTTTAATGTTCAGAAGGAAGGTCGGGGAAGGGCACAGAAACAGGACTTGTATGGCTGGGGCCAGAGGGACAGGGGGTATGTCATACATCTGATGTGCCAGTAGGAGGTATAGTAGTGTTTTTATTTATTTATTTTTTTTTGCTTTTCAGTGGAAGAGCTGGGGCTCCTGAATCTCAGTGTAATAAGCTGCTGACTATTACAGTAAAGACATTTTTTTTTGCTCTTCAATAGAAGAGCTAGCTGGGGGGGGGGGTGGATCTCACTATAATTATGGCATATCACAGTAAAGTTTTTTTTTTGCTCTTCAGTTGAAGATGGGGTGCGGCACTGGTTTGAAGTAAGAGCCAGCAATGTTTCTGTCATGAAGGATTTTATTTCCTCATGTAATAAACCAGGTCTTGTTCCTGTGGCTGCCCTGCTTAGGCACAGATCTGTGCAGAAGTAAGTCACATTATCAAACACCACTCCTACTTCCTCACAAGGGTTTAGCCAGGCATACTCTATGTACTCTACTGAGTAGATTTTTTTTTTCTGAGCATCACATCACTATGACTTTTTTCAGGTCATATTATCCTATAACTGACTCAATGAATGCACCCAACAACAGGTACAGTATTGTTAAAAAAATATATCTTTAATAGTTTTAGGAGAAACAGGTTAAAATATTGCTTACATGTATTAAGTACTTGGAGGGTAACACTGTGAGAGATGCAACCATTTTTAGGCGATAGGTGTCCAAGGGAGGGTAGCACTATGACCTTGTCAGTCGAAAATTAAATGGGCTTACTGCATCCCTTATTTTATTATTATTTATTTGCAGTTTGTTTGCCAGGATAGTCCATTGGGCCACTGGGGCCCATTTTCAATAGAGTCCTGGGGAGAAAAGCTCCAGAAAAATACAAATAGATAATGGAAGGAAGTACAAATACAAATAGATAATGAAAGGAAGTACAAATACAAATACAAATAGATAATGAAAGGAAGTACAAATATAAATACAAATAGATAATGGAAGGAAGTACAAATACAAATAGATAATGGAAGGAAGTACAAATATAAATAGATAATGGAAGGAAGTACAAATACAAATAGATAATGAAAGGAAGTACAAATACAAATAGATAATGGAAGGAAGTACAAATACAAATAGATAATGAAAGGAAGTACAAATACAAATACAAATAGATAATGGGAAGAAGTGAAAATACAAATAGATAATGGAAGGAAGTACAAATACAAATAGATAATGAAAGGAAGTACAAATAGAAATAGATAATGAAAGGAAGTACAAATACAAATAGATAATGGAAGGAAGTACAAATACAAATACAAATAGATAATGGAAGGAAGTACAAATACAAATAGATAATGGAAGGAAGTACAAATACAAATACAAATAGATAATGAAAGGAAGTACAAATACAAATAGATAATGGAAGGAAGAACAAATACAAATAGATAATGGAAGGAAGTACAAATACAAATAGATAATGAAAGGAAGTACAAATACAAATAGATAATGGAAGGAAGTACAAATACAAATAGATAATGAAAGGAAGTACAAATACAAATACAAATAGATAATGGGAGGAAGTGCAAATACAAATAGATAATGGAAGGAAGTACTAATACAAATAGATAATGAAAGGAAGTACAAATACAAATACAAATAGATAATGGAAGGAAGTACAAATACAAATAGATAATGAAAGGAAGTACAAATACAAATAGATAATGAAAGGAAGTACAAATACAAATAGATAATGGAAGGAAGTACAAATACAAATACAAATAGATAATGGAATGAAGTACAAATACAAATAGATAATGGAAGGAAGTACAAATACAAATACAAATAGATAATGGAAGGAAGTACAAATACAAATAGATAATGGAAGGAAGTACAAATACAAATACAAATAGATAATGGAAGGAAGTACAAATACAAATAGATAATGAAAGGAAGTACAAATACAAATAGATAATGGAAGGAAGTACAAATACAAATAGATAATGAAAGGAAGTACAAATACAAATACAAATAGATAATGGAAGGAAGTACAAATACAAATAGATAATGAAAGGAAGTACAAATACAAATACAAATACAAATACAAATAGATAATGGAAGAAAGTACAAATACAAATAGATAATGAAAGGAAGTACAAATACAAATACAAATAGATAATGGAAGAAAGTACAAATACAAATAGATAATGAAAGGAAGTACAAATACAAATACAAATAGATAATGGAAGAAAGTACAAATACAAATAGATAATGAAAGGAAGTACAAATACAAATACAAATAGATAATGGAAGGAAGTACAAATACAAATAGATAATGAAAGGAAGTACAAATACAAATAGATAATGGAAGGAAGTACAAATATAAATAGATAATGAAAGGAAGTACAAATACAAATACAAATAGATAATGGAAGGAAGTACAAATACAAATAGATAATGAAAGGAAGAACAAATACAAATACAAATAGATAATGGAAGGAAGTACAAATACAAATAGATAATGAAAGGAAGTACAAATACAAATGCAAACAGATAATGGAAGGAAGTACAAATACAAATAGATAATGAAAGGAAGCACACATTCATGAAATACATTTCAGATAAGACAGATATACATAGTAATTGCTCACCTACATATGTTCCATAGTATAAATCACATTGTACACAAATGCATAGTAAATTATCATTTCCATATGTTCAATGGTAGAAGTACAATAGTACACGTTTCATAAGACAGGAAGGGAATATATATATATATATATATATATATATATATATATATATATATATATATATACACACACTTTTTCTCTCGTTTTATATATATATATATATATATATATATATATATATATATATATAACAATATTTACAATTGAGGTAGGTTTATAGTAGTTAATGGATTCATTCAGATATATTGCAAAACATAATGAATGTACTAGGTAGTGACAGGTGGTAAATGAGTATAAACACATTAGGAAGTGAGTGCAGTCAGTGTTATGTGGGATGGGAGCAAGAAGATATCCATCTTGAAGTAAGGTGATAGTACAGTGAGGGTCTGAACAAGGGGAGACTATTGGTGATGCGAATGGAGGGAGGCAGAGAGTTCCAGTGGCGTGCAAGAGAGAAAGACATTAGTTGATTCCCTGCTGGACGTGTTGGTTTGTGTATTTTAATTAGGTTTTGGGAACTGGATCTTAGTCTCTCTGGTTTGTGCATTTCAAAGGTATTTGCAAGGGAGGGACAGAGGGGTGGGTTCTGAATGAGTTTATGTGCTTGAATGAGCTGGGTATATGTGAGGAGGTTTGGTAATTCTAGCCAATTCAGTTGGTGAAGGGAATTGCAGTGATGTGTAGAGGCTCTATGTCCTGCTGCAAATTTGGATAGCTTGTTATAACAGGATGAGAGGTTTGATTTGAGGGAAGCTTGTAGGTTGGTAGGGATGGATGCATCATATAAGAGGGATGGGATAAGGTATGTGTTAGCTAAGGTTATCATGGTGGTGGGTGAGAGAAAACTTTTTTGGTGGTCTGGGAGATTGTGAGAGCAGTATGGAGGGATGGGCATGCCTGTCCACAGCAGGAGGGAATTTGTCGAATGTGCTCCATAAGGGGAGGCATGGTCCAAAGAGGGAAGTTCCCTTTGGACATAGTCAATGTGCATGGGAAGTGGGGAAAAGAATGGGTAGGGTATATAAAAGAAAAGCGCACCCCAGAGAGTTGCAAAGATGGCCAAATCCCTAGAACTCCCTTAGGATCCATGACCAGCCCCAGCATTGTCAAAGTAATTCCAAGGGGGTTATCTGATAGACCCAGCATGGATGTGGGTAATTGGGGAGATGGGCCAGATGAATGAAGTTAAGGGGGAGAGAATATGTAGGAAGACTACCAAAAAAGAGACAAACAAAATAATAAGCTGAACACCATTCCTGCAAACTATGAAAACTCCTTCAAGTAAGGAATCAGGCCAGCAGTATTGCAGGTTATGCAACAAATAATCATTTGTGCACCACATATTAGCCCAGTGAAAGTACAATATATCTGAAATGCATATTGTAACTTGGACAGTAAATACGAGATATGGTAAGGTGATGTGACATATAAAACCTTGGCATTACATCTCCTGTGTTTAGTCCTGCACTCTAAATTAGTAGCTGATGTTGCATGGAGGCAATTGTTTCACTAATGTGGTGTTATTAGTGTGGTCTGGTGAGTGTTGTAACCAAAATGCTATTTCACAGCTGTAAGGTTCAGTACTGTTTCTGTTGTAATTTTGTAGTGCTTATTGGTATGAGAAAATTAAAGATTTGTAGTTCACAACACTGAAACAATGAACAAAGCAAAGTGCCAGTTTTACAAGCAGTTAACATAAACAAGAAATATAAGTTATAGTGAATTATTGTTCTGACCTAAAATGCCAAATTCTATGAAATCAACATTTCTGCAGTATAATTACTTTTAGGACACTCAATTTTATGTCACAGCTCCTGTAAAATTAGAAAAGCAGTATCCCTCTATGATGTTAAGCTGTATCCTTTCATTTATATATTTCTGAACAAGGTAAGTCCATTTGATAGATATGCACCCTTTCATGGGTGCTCAGGGGCAACACTGTCTGAATTACTGAGAGACACACAGTGAATAAAAGAGTATCAGGGATCAAACCATGTATCCTTGGGTTAAAGGAAGCAGTTTATTAACAGTTCAGAGCCTTTATTCTCTGCACTAATTGCCACTATCATTCTGCTAATGTTCATATTGTTATAACTAGATGTAAATGTAAAAAGTGAGTACTGTTGGATTGACACATCTCTACATGCATAGAATTTATGTGTGCATGCAACAGCTGATCAAAACAGTGTGCTGTGTTTATGTACACAGAGAGTAAACATTATTTTTCATAGCCTTCCCCCAGCCTTGCTTAGCCTTTTGGCAGTTTAATCTGTTGCTATGGCCTCCCAACCACAGATCTCTTAAAGGTTCCTTTCATGGCTGCATCCACTGAGTGGGCCTCCTGACTCCAAAGGAAATCAAGCTTCTAGTTCCCAGGTATGAGAGCTCTGATGGGCCACTGTAGACAGTGGCACCAAGAACCTTCAGGTATTTGGTGGCCAAAGAAAGTTCCTATTAGTGGGTGCAGCATACCAAAGAAGTTCAACATTGTTGCTGATCCCTGTTTAGTAGGTCATATGTGAAGCTCCTGGCCCACTCCAAATGTCACACAGACCACAGTTTCCCCCTGTACACTTTTGTGGGATGGGAGAGATAGTTGTAGTGAGCTTCACCCTGTCTCTCTCGGATAATCCTACCAGCACACCAAACCTTTTACTGAACTTGGGAGATTGGTGAGGCAGACAGATACCTTGTCTCTGTGCCAGTAAGTAAACATTACATAAGCACAGCTTAGGGTTCTGTGCATTAATTAATGATATTTAGTCATTATGGTTAAGGAAACATCAGGAAATATACAAAAGTTTTTGCTTTGCTACTGTATTATAAATAATATTTAAGAATAAGATAATTTATTCAGGCCAACTTTGTGGCAAAGATGGATAAAGCCCTGACTATGACCAGACAAACTGAGTTTTAGTAGTGTCCTTTGATACTGATAGAGCTGGATGAGGGATGGGAATGAGCATCATTTGTGTGATAACACCTCCAAGGAAAGGAAGGCAATTAGTTATGCTGCCTGGTACCCACTCAGTAGTGTAGGTATGAACTTTGCAGAGTATAGGGCAATGTGATAAATTATTAAGGTAAGGCGGGGGGCAGCTTAGATATGCATGGATACAAGCATGCATTCCCTCTCCTTGTAACACCATTTGATGCATCACAATCATCAGGGAGAGGGGTGAGGACATTTAGAGATTCCCCTACATCAAAGATGGCCTATAAAGAATTCCTGACTCTTTCTTACTGGAGAATTAATTGTCCTACAAGTTCTTGCTATTTTCAGATTAAATGGCCTATATGGCTCTTGCCACAATACATGATCTAATAGGATGACTCCCACCCCAGAGGAATAAAATGTATCAGTAGAGAATTGTTTTAAGGAATTTCATTGTGTGTGGAAGATTATGATAATTTCTTCCACACACTGGAAAAATATGAGTATGAAAAAAATATAAAAATCTTTTTTAAAAAAAAATCATGCCACTTAAGGAAGTTAATTCTCCTAATATTTGCTTCATTTCCTTTGTTAGCAGATAGTAATGCTAAAGTAAATTCATAGTGTAAAAGCAAGGACTGCATTTGTACAGAATGAATCACAGTCACAAAGGCATTTCAGATAGCAGTGGTATCTGGCATGAATGTGTTGGTTTGTTTATAGGCTTAGGATGCCTGCCATGAAAGTATCACTCACAAATAAAACTTGATCTTATACCAATGCTTTATGGTCACAGAAAGTATCTGTACCTTTCTGAAATAAAGTTAAACAGCAACTAAATTGAATGAAGAGTTTATGCATAATTAAGAAACAGAGAGAACAGAACGGATGAGGAGTATTGCTACTGCTCTAAGGCATTACAAAATTTGCATCTATATTGATCCTGAAGATGTTAATAAAGTCATTATTGACTAACCTCAGAACCATATCCCAAAAACCCAGCAATATAGTGCTTTCAGAAACACCAGGAAGTGTGCACTTCTATTTAAGTCAAGGTGCTGAAACTGATCAGCTGGACCCACTTATATATTTTTTTTTACTTGGACTCTGCCATTTACTTCTTTAATGACATTTTTTTCTATCAGTATTCAATTGTGTAACATCATTAAGGCATAAAGGACAAAGTCCAGGATGCTGCCTTAGTTGACTTACTTCACATATCAGACCGCTTATGACACGGTCTGGTCATGTCTGAAAGCCTTCCCTTGATCAGTTCAGACACTCAAGACAGGTAGAAAGAGAGCCCTCTTCTATGGTAATGCATGTTCCTAAAAGAGCTAGATAGAACCTTCTTCTGGTATCATAGGAGCACCTAGGCTTACTGTGTCCCCTGTAGACAAGCCTAGGCATAGAGCTTCAAGACAGGACATTCTCTCTTCCTTATCAGATGTAGAGCTAGGGAGGCTTACCTCCCAAAAATTTCCATCCGCCAAATCTTTTATATTTGCTAAAACTTCTTCATTTCCATGAGACATACTTAATGGTGCAGTTTGACTACAACAAAATGATGGAGGATTCATTTCAGGTGCAGATTAAGATGGGTCTGGTCCTTTCAGCAACTTTCTTCTTGGCAGAGGAGGATCCTTCTCCACTATTGTGCAACTTCTGGCTTTGTACATATAATTCCAGGGGGTGTAGTGGTGTCCCCCCACATGCAGTGGGCCTTCCCTTCTGAAAAAAAATTGTTTCAGTATTCACTGAAGGTGGATTTGGTGAACTGGTTTCAGTTTATTTGCATTCATCAAAACCATCTTCAATGGATCAACATGAGTCCCAGTGGATATACCTGTTATCTGGCAAAAGACAGACAGGCTATGGTTCATCTCAAAATGTTTTCCCATTTAGTGGTTAAAATTCTTGTAAACACCAGGGCAGAGTAGTAGTAGCCCTGAGGATTTGCCCTCCTCTGAAGGCAGCTGAGAGTTGATTGTCTCTCCAGCTGTCTGCATTGATACCAAGCATATAAGACAGGTGGATATAGGATATTATTTCCAGAAGTTTCAAAATTTCATTCCTTGTTCCACCCCATCTGATCTGTCTTTCTCTTTTTAGCATAACCTTCCATAAAAGATAGTGGCAAGGATAGAAGTAACAAACCTCCATGCAAAGTCTGAGTCTGCCATCCAAGTGGTTTTAGCACATGACAGAAGGTCCAGTTACTTCTACAAATTCTTTTTTGGTACCCAAGAAAATGAAGCAACACAGAGCAGTCCTAGACCTAAGCAACCTAAACAAATTCATCCCACAAAACAATGTTATGGATGGTCTCAATTCAGGCAATTCTTCATTCCCTTGCTAGGTTTTGATGTACTTGCTTGACCTAGAAGATGTATACCTCTGTGTGAAGATTGTCAAGGATTCATGGAAGTTCTTGTCCTTCCATATAGGAGACATTCATTTTCAATTTTAGACCCTCCTATTTGGTCTCACCTCAGCCTTCCAGAATGTTCACCAGTGTATGGCTATGGTGGCAGCATATCAGACTTTGCAGGCAGCCAAATTATTCCTCAACTTAAAATGATTGAGTTCTAGCTTCCCCGGGGAGACTGATAATAGCAAGGGGGTCCTTACTTTAATTATACAGCTCATGGTCAGAAGGGGAAAACTGTTTCTTGGCCACTGTGGCTTGCAAGCTAAGTCTACCACAATAAAGAATTCATCATTATGAGACAGCAATACCTCTTCGTCTGTCATCAGATGCAGCTCCAGTAAGTTAATGTCTGGAAACTCTAGATCTTATAGTAGTGACTATCTTCCTGGTACAACAATACTCATTACTACAAGCAAGCACTACAGTAGGCTATAAGAATTTAATGCAAACAATCCCGAGGTCTCCTGTCAGACCAAATCAGTAATTCCAGAAAGTGCAAGTTACATCTTTGCTGGTGGCTTTATACACCCTGGTCCTGACTCCAGGTAACTCCTTCCTTCTCCCAGTCCTCTTTGTGACAGTCAGTATGGATACATCTGTCCTGAGGTGTGTGTGTGGCAAGCCATTGTCAGGGCAAGACAGTGCAAGGTGTATGGTTAACTGTGGTGATCAGCCTGTATAAAACATGCTGGAGATGACTGTGTGGTGATCAGTCTGTATAAAACATGCCAGAGATGACTGCATGGTGATCAGTCTGTATAAAACATGCCAGAGATGACTGCGTAGTGATCAGTCTGTATAAAATATGCCAGAGATGACTGCGTAGTGATCAGTCTGTATAAAACATGCCAGAGATAACTGCATGGTGATCAGTCTGTATAAAACATGGCAGAGATGACTGTGTGGTGATCAGTCTGTATAAAATATGCCAGAAATGACTGCGTGGTGATCAGTCTGTATAAAACATGTTAGAGATTACTGCATGGTGATCAGTCTATATAAAACATGCCGGAGATGACTGCATGGTGATCAGTCTGTATAAAACATGCCTGAGATGACTGCATGGGGATCAGTCTGTATAAAACATGCCGGAGATGACTGCATGGTGATCAGTTTGTATAAAACATGCTGGAGATGACCATGTAGTGATCAGTCTGTATAAAACATGCCAGAGATTGCTGCGTGGTGGTCAGTCTGTATAAAATATGCCAGAGATGACTGCGTAGTGATCAGTCTGTATAAAACATGCCAGAGATAACTGCATGGTGATCAGTCTGTATAAAACATGCCAGAGATGACTGCATAGTGATCAGTCTGTATAAAATATGCCAGAGATGACTGCGTAGTGATCAGTCTGTATAAAACATGCCAGAGATAACTGCATGGTGATCAGTCTGTATAAAACATGGCAGAGATGACTGTGTGGTGATCAGTCTGTATAAAATATGCCAGAAATGACTGCGTGGTGATCAGTCTGTATAAAACATGTTAGAGATTACTGCATGGTGATCAGTCTATATAAAACATGCCGGAGATGACTGCATGGTGATCAGTCTGTATAAAACATGCCTGAGATGACTGCATGGGGATCAGTCTGTATAAAACATGCCGGAGATGACTGCATGGTGATCAGTTTGTATAAAACATGCTGGAGATGACCATGTAGTGATCAGTCTGTATAAAACATGCCAGAGATTGCTGCGTGGTGGTCAGTCTGTATAAAACATGTTTGAGATGACTGCATGGTGATTAGTCTGTATAAAACATGCTGTAGATGACTGCGTGGTGATCAGTCTGTATAAAACATGCCGGAAATGACTGCATGGAGATCAGGCTGTATAAAACATGCTGGAGATGACTGCCGTTCCTTTGGTTATGCAGGCTCTCCAAGATTCTCTGCCTCAGGGTGCTGTTGCAATACAGACAGACAACATGGTATTAGTATGACCCATAAACAAGAGGGGATATCATTCTTATCCCTTATGCCAGCAGGCTGTGGGGGTTCAGAACAGAGCAAGTCTTTTTAATGGGACTCATATTCCTCATGAGGCACTTCTTTAGTGGACAAGTTCAGTCATGTTTTCTTATGCTGTACAAGTGATCTCTAAATCCAGCAATGGCACAGAGCTTCTTCCATGCTTGGACATAGCTTTGCTGTGACCTACTGATATACTGACTGTAGCAAATGCAATAGCTTCTCTTATTGATACTCACATGGGGAAATGGCCCAAAGACACTCCAGTCCAGAGGTGGCCCCCATGTTTCCTATATGCCTTTCTATATTTTTCTGTCATCCCTGTATTGATTCAGAAAGTAATGATGTACAAAGTCATTCTAATAGTCCCATTTTGGGCAAAATAAGTGTCAATCCCCCTGTCGTGGCCTAATCTTTTGAAGATACCTCTGCATCTGAAGGCTTCTAGAACCATTTTAACTCACCCATCCAGCAAGCCTCACCAGACATTCACTCTCTTTGACTAAATGCATGGTGTCTTCACTTTCATTGCTGGCACACTAAGTAGCTTCATGGGGACCTGGATAAAGTCTTTGTGATGAGCGGACGTGAGTTTGTGGCTGAGTCCTGATGGCTGAAAAGGATGGATACAGATCACCTGACTCTATCAATATGGTAAATTGAATACCTTTGTTTTATTCACATATAGCTGTAAGATATTTGTCATTACCTGGATCATGGAATAAAAGAGTTCTTGGACCAACATACATTGTCATATTAACAAACTATGACTGAACAACTGAATGAATCAACTGCCTAGCTTCCACCATTCCTATCAAATCTGATACATGTGTTGTACTTTTACCTCATCAAGGGGTTTGGTACTGTTTCATACTGAAGGCTGACATAAATGTGGATGGTGGGGTGCAGGGCTCCAATTTGTAAGGTAGTTAGACCACTGAGTAACAGGTAGTAAACAAAAGTTAATGACAGAAAGCCATTGCCTAGTAAGAACAAATGCTCTGTAGAATGCTGCATTATTTGAAACTTTGCATAGTTATGATAAACATGTAAACATGCTTCAGTATTTCAACATAGTACATAGTAACAGGCTGATAACCTCAAAAGAAGTTAGCAAGGAGTTTATACCTAAGGGAGTCAGAGTCAAAAACCTTGGTTCCCACTCTGCTTTCTAGACTGGATTTGAAGTTCTGTAATGTCAAGGCTTTTTATACCTCAAGAAGATATCTTATCTCACAGCCCTTCTCTGATAGCAAAGAAAAAAAAACTTGACCATACCATTAAAATGATCTGTCCTTGCCTGCCTGGCATTGTTTGTTTCTGATAGGAAGATGGTGGGTACCAAACATTATTCCCAATGTTCTTTCTATGTGATCATTGTGAAAACATTTATATAAGAAAAGATCTCCCAATTATCTATAGCTTATAGTGGGAATAAAATAAGAGATGACGTATTGGTGCACTAAAAGAAAACACAAATAAAATACACTGGAATACAGATGTGATGTAATACCTTTTATTGAACCAACATAAGTTTTGCAATTATTCAGTGTTTTGGTCTAGATTGAGACCTTCATCATGAATAACAACACATGAAAGGCTTATGCTTTCCTGAAAGCTTGAGTAATTGCAAAACATATGTTGATTCAATAAAAGGTATTTTATTGCTTTTGTGTTCCAGTGCCTTTCTGTTTTCTAGAGCGTATAAAACATGTGTATTGTAAATAATCTTTCTTTTTATTAGGGGCTGTGATTTTGCAGAGCTTCTGGTAAATAATTTTTGATATATTATAGTTTTCATTTTTCTTTAATTCTATAGCAATAAAACAGAATCAGAGTATTATGTATGCATCCTTATCAAGTTATTTAAACAAGCTTAACATCACTGATGGACTTCTAAATGTAATAGTAAAATCTTTGATAATAGGAATTTTTAGACTTAAAGCTCATCTCAATCATAACTTTAAAGCCACACGCAGTATCCGCTTTGGAAAAATTGTCATTACTTGATTAGGGATATTCTCTGTTCGTCTCACTTAGAATGGAAAACACATGCCAAGACTGGTCTTTTCTGGTGATAGTGGGGTGGTCAGGTATGTGTGGCAACATTAACATGGGGGGGGGTCAGGTCTCAGTGTATAACTTGGCAATGTTAACATGGGGGTGTCAGCAACATCCTTCTAACATTTCATGTGAAGATATCAGGGGGGACTGCAAGGAGATGAAGATGGAGAACACAAAAGAGACCCTGACAACACTGAATACCTCTGAACACAGTCACACATGGGCATGACTAAGGTCAGTAAAGTTGTAAGCTGCCTGATAGAGAACTCAGATTAAACAGATAACTGTGTTTGTAGTGCATGACGTGTTAGCTTGGCCTCATGTGGGGTAGTGTGAGCAGTTTGAGAGACTTTATAAAATATCAGCCTATTGATTTAGTTAACCTGCCAAGCTGATACGGTATTTGCTCAAAAGCTAAAATACAGTATGAAGAATGGCAAAAGGCGCATGGAGGGTATGCTCTGGAAGGAAGAGCTGAGTATTAAGACATGATAGCTATTCCTAGTATTATTAGGGTAAGATAAGGATGGAGTTAAGAAGGAAGAGTGCAAAACAAAAAGTGGGATTGTCAGCTAAAAAGATGAAAACCTCAGGTCACTTGAGGATGTAGTTTTTTCTTGAGAAAGTGGTGAGGCTCCTTGAACAAGTTCCTACAGAGAGAGTTAGGGTGCAGGCTAAAAGAAGGACTAAAGAAGGTTTGGGGTAATAGAGGGTAGGGGCTGATGGATAAAGACTGTAACAGTCATATGGGCTCAGTATATCAATGTTCTTCCTTCAGCTTATTCATATCTTTGCACACCTGTGTAATTATTAATTCATTTATTGATATAACTGTATAATTATATGTACGTATGTTCATATATTTTCATGCCTGGTTAACTATTTATTCATGTATTGTTACAACTGTGTAATTACTTATTCATATATCCATGTCTTTGCATGCCTGTATCATTATTAATTCATAGATGTATACATTTGTATAATTACTAATCCATGTATTAATATATTCTTGTCTTTGTGTACCTGCATATGTATTCGTATATCTGTACATATGTAAACGTATTCATATTCTTATGTCTTTGCATGCCTGTATAATTATTTATTCATATAGCTGTACATTTATATGTGTTTATTTGTACCTTTGAAAATTATTTATTCATGTATTTCTACAGATTTATAGGTATTTTATCACATTTGTATTATCTGTAAAATTACTTATTCATGTCTTTATATGTTTGTGTAGTTATTTATTTCAATATTTCATGTTATTTGTTCATGTACTTATATGTATGTATAATATTTATTCATATGTCCTATATATATATATAATTATTTGGTATATATTTGTGTGTTTATGTAATTTATTCTTGTGTCTGCATATTTCTTATTTACTCCTGCAGTTATATTTGCATAACTTCTTATTTGTGTTTTTGTATATTTGTTTGCTTACTGATTTATGAATTTATACAGCTGTAAAAGTATCATTTCATATGTTTGAATAGTTGTATAATTATTTTTGCATGTTTATGTACTTATTTATTCATTTATTTATTGGTCTGTATACTTATTTATTCATGTCTCTGTATAATCATTTATTCATGGATTTGTGTATTTATGTTATTATTTATTAATATGTTTATGTGTAAATATTGATTCATATTTTGATATGTTGCATAGTTATGTGTTCAGGGTTTTGTGTGTTTGTATAATTATTTATTTGCATGCCTGTATGTTTATATAATTATTTATTCCTCACATCCATTCCTTTTCTACCTTCTGCAACCCCTGCCCCACTCAGTGAGACAGCAATCTTTTCCTCTGGTTCTTGTTAGCGTAATGTGTGATTCTGGACCTCATCTGCCTCATGGACATGTGCCCCCATCTGTTGAGTACCTTTCTGTCATCATGTATGACACAGTCTGAGTATTATGAAAAAAGAAGTCCAGGAAATGGTTGTAGCAGTATGAGCTCCTTGGTCAGTAAACGTTGAACAAATTGCTGCTAACACCATAACTGATGCTTCACTCTTTGTACGCAATGATACCCTACATCTTCCTGTTAAGTCCTGACTTCTTGATACATGTCTTAATCCCTTTACTTTTCAATTCACGTTTTTATCCCTGGACTTCTGTCACGAGGCATCAGATTAGTCTACCCAGGTTTCTTGTACAAATCACAGCTTCCACAGATATGAAGACGGGTCAGCATTTATTATTTTGTTACTCACTCTCATCTCCCTCTAACAAATAGCAGATACAATGTACATGCAGCACTGGCCTAAAATGCAAATGGCCATTCTTGTTTGCCCCTGCCTCCTGGTGAGACTGGATTCCTTCAACAGGGAATTCCTATGCTTCGGCCTTATTCAGACATCAGTCACATGGTGCTCAAGTTGAAGGGAACCATCACTTCTCACTCTTCACGATGGCCATGCTGACATTGTCATGGTACCCCACCTCAACATTCTTTGGCCCTGAACTTCTCAGACCTGGTACCTAAACCCTAGACAGATGGGTCACAGTCCAGACTAAAACTCTATGCCAGGAACATACCCAGAAACACACATGCCTTTTAATATCACTGCATGCAGAAGGGTATGTTTATCTCTGATAAATCTGTCTTAGCATCTGAGAGAAGTAAGAAAAACATGTCCTGTTCTTCCTTCCTTCTTAGTGGCCTACATTTCATAATTTGGAGACTTTGTTCTGCTACACTATGTGACTGATCACACAAAACTACTCTTGTCAAAGTGAGGGCTAACCACGTATAGCATAACTGGAGAGGTGGTTATGAAGCAATTGATGGGGCATTTGTTTTAGCGTGACCAATATGAGTTAATGCAGATGGCCTTAGTTTTTTGAACTTTCCCTGTCAGATTTCTTTTATGTGTCTGTGTTTGTATTGTATTTGAATTACTGGACTGCTGAAAAGAAGCTAGAGATTCCCTTATAAACCCACAAAGCCATCAGTGGTGTTTCAAAAATATATTTTAAAATGTGAAACATGCAGGTATATGTTACTTGGCTGAATATGTATCCACCTATGAATTATAGCACATTGTCTTGTTTTTATATAACTTACAAAGAATGAATATAGGTTGAACAATAAACAGAAAGTGTCAGATTGCCTCTTTTAATGTCTTGTAATAAAGAAAGTAATACCTACGTGTGCATTCCTGTCTTGTTATCCTACAAAAAGTTACATGGTGCTTTGATAGATTTTTTATGATGTTCTTACAGTGCTGTATGGTTTCAGCTGAATAGTTGTACCTAACATCTGCATTATTATTATTATTACTATTATTATTATTTCTTATTTTGAGTTTGCTACATCTGCCAAAAGCATTATTTAACGGCAAAAAGAAAGTGAAAAAAGATAGGCGATCTGAGTACCATATCACCAGAAATGTCAGCAGTAAGTACCAATTACTTCAAGCACAATTTCACCACTTGATACGTTTTCAATTTTGCAAGAGACCGACAGGAGAGAAATAATGAAAGATACCAATTATATGTTTCTCAGTGGTGCTGTGCAGGTTGACTGCTAAATCCTTGCAAATGCAAAGTGTACAGTCGATCAGCAGGCCATGGCTTTTATTTAGGCAAAACATTCAATAATCCTCTTTGCGGGCTATGATTTTAATCTTGTATACAAATCTGTTGCTAATGTATTCATTTCAGTGAATAGACAATGGAATGCCTTTATTTACATTTATTTATTTATCTATTTTGCAAAAGTTCATCAGGGAAGGGCTATTGAGCTTCTTTCTCCCACTTCTAATTGTGCTGTGTGAAGGGAGAATGTTCAGAATCCAAAAGCAAGCCCACGGACACAATGGTGAAGGAAAAAGGCAATAAAAGTAGGTAATGACCCTGTTGTGATAACAATTTGTATGAGAAAGTGTGTTGTAAGGTGCAGAGTACATATGACAAAAGGCATAATTGTTTTTACATGCTGATATTAAATTATATATGTGTTGCTGAGATACAAGTGGAGTAAACAGTGAGCAGAAGTAAACATTAACATAAAAAGCAGAATGGCTGCTACAGAGAAAACCGAGATGTGAAAGAGGTTTGAATGGTATGGAGCAAGTGTGTCTCATTTTTGAAGAAACCTGCCTAAAAGCTACCTGAGATGTGGAAAATATGGCCAAAGTGTGAGAGGAAAAAGAGAGAGCATGACCTGAGTGTGTCATCAGCAAGGAGGCAGGAGTAATTAGCTTTCCGGGGGAGAAGAGTGCCGAGCCAGAGTTTGTATTTGCATGCATTACTGACTGAAGAAGCAGTGACCTCTCTCCAGAGATTTATATTATTTTAGTTATTAAGTTAGTTATTTGATCTTTGTTAACTGAGCAAGGCTCACTAGATTAAAGAGCCAATTTTCAGGGACATTCTGGGTGTTTTGGTCTAATTAAAAGACTTTACTTAAATCACCGTATGCTACCAGAATTGTGAGAATCAAACCAAGAGCTACAGTATAATGCAGTTTTACAATTTATCTTTTTACGTAACTATGTTTCTCTGCCACATACAGAGATTCCTAGTTTATACATCAGTGAGGTTTCAGATGCAAGTCAATGAGCAGAGATATGTGATAAAGAGACCTGCAATCAATACCCTTCTGCCCAAAAGTAGATTTTAAGTTACCTGCATTTGGGCATATTATTGGTGAAGGTCTTTCTTAGAGTCAACAGCTACATATATTATGGCTGATCCTCAGTGGAGTTCACACATACCTAAGTCACAGCTGACCCCCACTGGAACTCACGTGTTCCTATGTATTGTTCTACTTCCTTCTTGAAGGTGGATATCAACTGACAGTTCTATATAGGAATAAGGATGAGAAACACTGGATAATGAACCAGCCTGACTTGCTACTCATTTTGATATGTGCTGTGTTTTCACCATGTTGGTTTTCCCCACAGTGCATTCCAGACAGTGTTTCAAAGAGAAATAAGTCCTCAGTGGCCTAGAATATAAGCTGCAGGTCCCTTCCCAGAAGTCAGTATAGGGCATGGACAGTTCCTTAATCCTTCCAGGACAGTCCTGGTGTCCAGTTCCTTCAATTCCTTTGGGCTGATTCTTTCTACCCTTTTAAGCTGAACAATGTATTTTGATAAGAGCACACAGGTAAGGGCATTGTACTCAAGTATTTGTCACACCAACAAAGTGTAAAGGGAAGAGTCACCTTCCTAGACTATCTGGCTGTCTGGAGATCCCGCTGAGATCATGTGAGCTACACCAAAGCCCTCTCTTACCACTGTGGTCTCCTGCTTATCACTCTGTGAGTGAAGCACAGTTCTTTCTGACAGTGGCTGGTTTGAATTGTTTCTCTTTGATATAATAAGTGGGAGGAGTTATTAACTTTCCAACTTGAGCTCTGCTACATGTTTTTGATAGTGAAAGTCAGAAAATTGACTTTGCACTAGGAGTGGGTTACATCCAACACACAGTGAGTTAGTGAAATACCTGTGGGCAAGAGGACAAATATAATGTTTGCAATCATCAACAAACTTGGTAATCCAAAAGATGACAGTGGTAACAGAATGTCCTAGCAAACGATGCTAGAAGTTAGAGTACTAACCTCTCACAGCCCTTCTGATGACTTCTACTGATAAGGGCAGTCGCCTACCTACCCTTATTACTTGGGTTCCTCTAGATAGTCAGTTGGACTACATAAGTATTAAATATTTATATTGGCTGCATGGCACAGAGGGAAGGAGCCCTGTCTGCAAACCAGGTGACTGGGGTTTTGTTAGATACTCTGGCACTGGGAGAGCCAGATAAGCAGGTGGAGATGTTTAGGGATGAGACCTGGTTGCCTCTCCTTGAGGTGTGGGAATTGAATGCCCTCCAGAGAATATCAAGTAGGCACAATTTCTCAAGAAGACATCAGAGAAACCACCTCTAGTGCATCAGTACTGCTTCAGGAAAGAAGGAAACACCCCTTGGGGAATTGAGGAGACATCATTCATGGACAGCCCACTGCATGTCCCTTTCCCCACATTACATTGAGTATGGGCAGGAATGTAGAGTATCATATAAAAAAGAAAAGAAAGTAAAATATTGCAAACCACCCACAATGGCTGCCTAAATTATGGCTCTTCCTGGTCCCATAGTGATGGAGAATGAATGGACTCACTGGCTGGCAGGAAAGTGATAACTGAAAGGCAGCAGGTGTAAAGTGACCCCCCAAAAAAGCTTGACACGTCAGTTTGTTTATGATTCTTGTATGTGTAATAATGTTGAGTGCTTTTTCAAGATCCAAGTAGGCTGCATTCACTGAAACTCCCTCACCTAGTGCAGCCGTGATGTCCTCAAAGAATGTGGTCAGGTTTCATAGACATCATCTACCTTTAACAAACACATAATGATAAAAGTCTAAAAGTTTAGGAGTAGTAAATTATCAATATCCTTATAGGTTTATAAGATGGTCTTGTATGCCAAACACAGGTCACCTGTGAGCAGTCTGTATGAGACTGAGTAGAGGGACAGGGCTTTTAGCCTATCTGTATAGGATAGGTGTTTGAGACCCTGGAGTTTCCTGGTCAGGAACCTCTGTGGTCTTTCCTGCTGCTGCATGTGCTTGGCAGGGTACATGCAAAAGGGAGATTGTACTCGACAATGGGCCTATTAAAGGAGGAGTACAGGGATGTTATGACCGCTTTGTTCCTGGATGAAATACCCTTATTTATGAGGTAGGCCATGTAGAAAGTCTTCCGTAGAATGGAGGCAATGTGGTGGTCAAATGTCAGGTTGCTATCAACCTGGGTGCCCAAGTCCTGCACAACTGATTGCGTGCTTAGTACATTGTTATTAATGTGATAATTAGTGGGGATGCCATTTTCCACAAAGTGGATAATGATGCATTTCTTGGCATTCAGCTTGAGGGCATGCTTCTGGCACCAGTCATTAGTTTGGGTAAGGCCCTCTTGGAGGATGTTCACTTCACTAGGGGAATTTAAGACAGCACCCAGCTTACAGTCATCTCCAAACTTGGTCAGCCACAGACCACTAGTTTTGGCTTGCACCTCAGAAAAGTATATCCCAAACAGTAGAGGCCCCAAGACCAGTCCTTGGGGTACACCGCTCATTATGGGTCTACTACTAGAGGTGGCTTCCCCTATTTTGACTGAGTGGGTTCTATCAGTGAGTCAGTTAGCTACCCATCTGGTAACATATGGGTTGATGTCTAAATATGAGAGTTTATCTGTTATGCCTGAGTGGGGAATAGTGTTGAAGGCTTTGGCTGGGTCAAGGTAAGCGGTGTGGATCGTCTTTCCCCTCGTCCATGGCTTTGGTGACTGTTTCAAAAAAGTCGACCAAGTTTAACAGGCATGATCTCCCTTTGACAAAACCAAACTGTGTGGGGTCAAGTGTTTGGAGGTTGCCAATGTCCTTGTTTATAAGGTCCATGATAATGAGTTCCATGGCCGTGCAGATCAGGGTGAATCAATTCCATGACTATTCTCTCCATAACCTTGCAGATGATGTTAATAAAGTCTGTAGGTTTGTGGAACAGTTGTGGATCCACTCCTGTGGAAATGAAGTATCCACATCCATCTTTTGGGGACAAAACCAGTGATGAGACTTTGGTTTGGTAAAACGTGATTGGTACTAAAGAGAAAGCAACCAGAGATAGTGTCCAGACCCCTGCAGCTAATGTTTTGACCTTAGATCAGGCAGCCATGATTTGTCTATGGTGATAAATAGAGATTTATAAGCAGCTGCTGGCATTTTGGGGGGCCCAGCAAGTTTCAAGTTGGGGGCCCTACCCAGGAACATATAAAGTGTGACCACATTGCTATCACCCCCCCCTTCCCTGTCAAGCTCATCCAACACCATTTAATGATCACTATAGTGTTACTGCATTCAGATCATTAAGAATTGAAGTGCCAAGGTACACATTTAGTACCAGTGTTACATTATGACAAGCCCCTGTACCACAGCAAGGTAGCCACTTACAATGGTGCACACACACACACTGACTGGGGTGGCGCAGTGGTTAATGTTGTCACCCTGCTGCAAGAGGTTCTCCAGTTTGATTCTCAGGAGAGGTGCCTTCTATGTGGAGTCTGCATGTCCTCCCTGCATTCACATGGGTTTCCTCCCACATTCCAGAGACATGCTTCTGCAGCATTTCTCCCCTGGCCTCTGATGAAAATAGGCTCTGTCCTAGTTGGACGTTTCTGGTCAACAAATGTTAAATAAAATAAAAAAAAAAATAGTACCAATAAATTATGACACGCCCCTGTACCACAGCAAGGTAACCACACACAGGGGTTCACACACACTGAATGGCATTTACTACCAATGTTACATTATGACAAGCAGCTGTACCACAACAAGGTAACTGCTCAGAGATGTATACACACACACACACACACACACACACACACACACACACACACACACACACACACACACACACACACACACACACACTGACTGGCATTTAGTAGTAATGTTGTTACATTATGGCAAGCCTCTGTACTGAATCAAGGTAGCCAGTCCCACAGGGGTACATAAAGACACCCACACATACTCCTACACACAGGACGGAGACACAAGACAGACAGCTACACAGACTAGTACACAGGACATAGACACCCACCCATGATGAAGACAGCACTACATTAAGACTGAACATTAACAATTTAAAATATTAGGCTTATGAACTAATAATGATGCTAGAATAAGATTTTGCAGTAGCATGCATTGTGTGACTCCACATTTTTGATGAGTAACAGACCAAAAATACAGGTCAAACATCTAAACATTGTGCAACATTCTCACAGCCCCTACCCCTCACGTCTAACCTCACAGCTTAACAATTCCAGACAAAGCTAAAAAAAAAAAAAAAAATGTAGAACAAAGTGTAACACCAGGGATAGTTTGAAACTTTGCTCTGATCAACTTTGATAGTAGAACAGAGTCTGCATTGGCACGCATTAAGACATCAGTACATTCTGGAGAAGTCTCACAGCCCCCCCCCCCCCCCCCCAGTGTCTCAGCACAATAAATCTGGATGATGTGAAAGCAAAATAAAAACACAAAGGCATAACATTAAAAAACAATGTGCTTATGAGCAAACAAAGATGCTGGAATAACAGATTTTGCAGTAAAATGCATTGCGTAACCCCGCATGTTTTAATGAAAAGAGACAAATACCAGGTAAGCATCTGAATTTTGTGTAACATTCTGACAGCCCGTAAGCCCCCTAACAGCCTATCAGCACAATAACTCCAGACAAGGCAAAAAATTATCATAGAACAAAGGCGTACCATCAGGGATAGTTGTAAAAATTGCCAGTATATACAATACTAGTATAACAGGGTTTGCATTAGCATACATTAAAGCAACAGCTGTACATTCTGCAACATTCTCACAGCCGCTAACCCCCCTCCCAACATCTTAGCACAATAAGTCCAGACAGAGCAAACATTATCATAAAACAAATGTGTAGCATCAGGCTTAGTTGTAAACACTGCTGATGTACACAAAACATGCTAGCAGAACAGGGTTTGCATTAGTATACATTAAACATCTGTACATTCTGCAGCATTGTCACAGCCGCTAACCCCCTCCCAACATCTTAGCACAATAATTCCAAACAGAGCAAACATTATCATAAAACAAATGTGTAGCATCAGGCTTAGTTGCAAACACTGCTGATGTACACAAAACATGCTAGCAGAACAGGGTTTGCATTAGTATACATTAAACATCTGTACATTCTGCAGCATTGTCGCAGCCACTATCCCTCCACTACCAATATTTCAGCACAATTGTACACCAAACAAAAATGCATTAATGAATATTCTTATGCAAGACTATCTAAAACACTTCATCAAATCTGGACATTAATTACAGACAAGCCTTCCTTCCTCAATCTCTTAGCAGAAGAATTCTGGACAAAGGTTAAATAAAACTGTTACAATCACAACCCCCCCCCCCCCAATCATCTTAGCATAAGAACTCTTCAGAAAAAAGTTATACAATCCTCTCCCTAGGTTTCCTCGCTCCCCTTCCCCCAGCAAAAAATAAAGTTAAAAATAAACCCAGCAACAAACCTTTTCTGCAGTTGATAGAAGGCTGCTATTAATCCTCTGCTTGCTTCTCCTACACACATACCAGACCAGTTCACCCTTTTTAAATTGCCCTCAAAAGGACAGTTTTTCAGATCTTTTAGAAAATGCCCGTACAAGAGCAGTAAAAATACAGCTGCTTTGCTGATCCCATGGTCATTCCAGGAAAACTTGCATCCTCCATCTATCCTCTTGTCATACCTCTCAACCTCTTAACGTGAAAAATGTGGACAAAGCCAAAATAATGGGGGTACACAGGTCACATACAGACACATTTTAAATATTGCTCATATAAACTTACAAACCTGCTTATAGGCTTTGCTTTAGCTTACATTTTCTGAAGGATATAAGGTCCGAAACTTAAATGTCTGTCATTATTTAGCAACCTCAGTACTCACTGATTTATATGAAAAGCACACATTTTATGACGAACAAACCAAAAATATGAAACAAAAATCTAGACATTCTTAAAAACTCTGGGCAGTTCAACAGTGTGCCTAACACCGATAATCCACAAAACTGACCCAACAGACCACAGATTACAGCAAAGGAATCAGGAAACTAGAACTTGCTTCCTTGACTGCTGCAGCCAATCAGGTCCCTTGCTTCACTGAAGCAGACCTGATTGAGTACAGCTTGCAAGTGAAGCAAGGGACCTGATTGGCTGCAGCAGTCAAGGAAGCAAGTTTTCAGAAAAAAAATGGAATTGAGCGACAACGCTATACAGCCGAGCAAGGAGCAGAAGAGATGGAGAAACCCACAGTTGATTCATGTGAGGGCCCTCACACATAGGGAGATAATCTGGGGCTTCCCGCTTCCGCAGATTCAGCGGGTGCCTAATGCCAGCTATGTTTATGAAGAACAAACCAAAAATATGAAGCAAAAATCTGGACATTCTTAAAAAATCTGGGCAGTTCAGTGCTGCGGCTAATGCTGATAATCCACAGTACTGACTGAAGAGACCACAGATTATAGCAAAGCCAATCAGAAAACTAGAACTTGCTTCCTTGACTGCTGCAGCCAATCCAGTCCCTTGCTTCACTGAAGCAGACCTGATTGAGTGCAGCTTGCAAGTGAATCAAGGGACCTGATTGGCTGCAGCAGTCAAGGAAGCAAGTTTTCATGAAAAAAAAAATGGAATTATGCAATGACGCTATACAGCTGAGCAATGAGTGGAAGAGATGGAGAAACCAACAGCTGTTTCATGTGGGAGCCCTCATATGCTGGGAGATAATCTGGGGCTTCCCACAGCCATGGGTTCAGTGGTTGCCTAATGCCGGCTATGGGTGCTGGAGTGGGGATGCATTTTGAAATGGCCTACTAAAATCTGAGCTTAGCTTATTTGTAGAATGCTTATCTTATCTTGCATTTCAGACTCTACTGTCTCATAGACTTCAGGCCACTAGACTCCTGGGAACTACCCTTGGTTTTTGTTATACTGATGAAAAAATGTATGGTTTTCTGCATTCTTTATAGGAAACTGGAATTCAGTGAAGATCCTAATTCCATGTATTGTTTTGGAAAGTTCTTTCTTTGTTAGATTAAACATCATTTTGTTAGAGGCCAGGGAGAATGTTTTACAGTGGGGGTGCAGAAATTTCTTTTTTATTTTATAGTATATGTACTTATGATTCCTAACTCATATTTACATCTCATTATATTACATTTGCTTGAGAACAGAAGCATTAAATGTCTGTCGTCTTCCATTTTATTGCATTCATCATTTATCATTTTTTGTTTTTGATGTGGAGTTGTTGGTTAATTGCATTCATCATTCTATCATCTCTCATTTTTTAATTTACTCCTCATCTTTTCTTTATCTGCTTCACACCTTCTTAGATGCCTCCATGAATTCACTCCCACCACCTATTCTGATAAAGCACTCCATGTATCCACAATCCTCCCCATGAAAAACTACTTTTGCAGATCCAAGAAGCAGTTTGTCTCTGAAATCTGCTGTCGGTGACCCTTTCCTTACTCTTGTGTTCTTTTTGTTCTGAAATACATCTTTACATCTCCATGATGCGGTAATGCACACCATATTGTTCCTCACTGTCACTTCTGCTCTCATGTGTGAACAGCTTTATCTTATTTAGTTTCTGGTCATATCATCAGTCTGATCTCATGTGCTCTTCTGGTGTTTTTTTTTTTCCTGGACTTCCTTCAGCAACCTGAGATCCTCTCATTTTATGGTATGTAGAACTGCATAAGGTTCCCAAGCTATGGCTGATCAGGGCCCAGTAGAGTGGAAGCATTACCTCTTTCGCTAAAGTCTATCCTTTTGAGAATGCAATGTTGTTTAGGTCACTCATGATACATACTCTCAGATGCTTCCCATATGAATAACTGAGACTTGATGGATCAAAAAAGTGACTTATTTATATGAACTGGTTAAGAACTCAAAATCTACTCTTTTTATAAATATTCTTTTGGAGAGGGGCAGCCATATAATTTTGTCTGACAACTCCTTCTGGCCATGATTGTACATTGTAGTACATTGCCTCCTTTGGCATACAGGGCATTGTCACACCCAACTCTGATGGACCTACTGCATATGCACAAAAAAACAGCACCAGATTTACTCATTCTAAAGACTTATACCTTGCCAGTGATATAAATAAGACCTGCTGGAGAGACAGGTATGTATCCCAGAGACTACTCCATCTTTACAATAGGCTCCCTATCCATGTGAAGCAGAGTTTCTCCCTAACCCAATTCAAGTGTAACTTGGACAATTGGATAGGGAACAGGAAATTTATCCCTGGCTCCGCACTTATGATTCTAATGGACACAGGCAGCCTGTAAATGGTTCATCTCCCAGGCCCCTGCTTACACTTACTAAGGGTACCAGAACTTGTCAGAGATTTGGGATGCATGGCCAGGCTTAAAAATGCCCTTGCGGTTGTTAGCCTAGTAAATACCTATAAACCTCTTGGTTGTTCTGATGGCGGTTGTCATCTTGTAGAAAAGCAGCCACCCTTCCTTGATTTTTTCCATGAGATTTCCTGCTATTGCCTTTAAGCTAACAAGCTCACAGGTCCCCCTTTTTTACCCCTTCCCATACAGAGCTGCCACAGCTGCTGTTTTCCAGTCCTCAGGTAATTTTACAGTGACTAGTGATGTGTTAAAAACCTCTGTCAGGGGTATGTTAGCACACAGACCAGATTCTTGAGGAACTGGACAGCAGCCTATCTGTCCCCCATACCTCTTTATTTTCCCTTAGGGAAGCCACTTCCCGCTCAGCCCTCCCCTCATCCTTGTCAATGACCCCCCCACGCTTCCCACTGTGTCCTTCTTCCCTCCCAACATGGCCCCTTCCTGCTACTTTCATTTGTAAACACTCAGGCAAAACATTCAATATACAACTCTGTTTTTTCTCCATCTTCTGTGACTGCCCTCCCATCTTTACCCATCCTGGCCAGGTCTGTTCCCTCCTTCCTTCTTTCTTAAAGTAGCCTTTGCTAACCAAAACATTCAATATACAACTCTGTTTTTTCTCCATCTTCTGTGACTGCCCTCCCATCTTTACCCATCCTGGCCAGGTCTGTTCCCTCCTTCCTTCTTTCTTAAAGTAGCCTTTGCTAACCAAAACATTCAATATACAACTCTGTTTTTTCTCCATCTTCTGTGACTGCCCTCCCATCTTTACCCATCCTGGCCAGGTCTGTTCCCTCCTTCCTTCTTTCTTAAAGTAGCCTTTGCTAACCAAAACATTCAATATACAACTCTGTTTTTCTCCATCTTCTGTGACTGCCCTCCCATCTTTACCCATCCTGGCCAGGTCTGTTCCCTCCTTCCTTCTTTCTTAAAGTAGCCTTTGCTAACCAAAACATTCAATATACAACTCTGTTTTTTCTCCATCTTCTGTGACTGCCCTCCCATCTTTACCCATCCTGGCCAGGTCTGTTCCCTCCTTCCTTCTTTCTTAAAGTAGCCTTTGCTAACCAAAACATTCAATATACAACTCTGTTTTTTCTCCATCTTCTGTTATTGCCCTCCCATCTTTACCCATCCTGGCCAGGTCTGTTCCCTCCTTCCTTCTTTCTTAAAGTAGCCTTTGCTAACCCTGTTGAACCCCTTTGACAAGTCACTTTTACCTTTGCTGCCTCACTTCTTTTATTGCCTTTTTGCTTGCCTCAATGAATGCATTTCCTTTGCCTCCCCTTCTCCCTTTCACCCCTGTGCCTTGTCTTTTTCTCCAGTAGCTAGCCTCCCCTTCCTCTGTAGCCACACCAACCTTCGCCTATTTTTTTATTTTTGTGTCTTCCTCAAATCCTTTTCCATAGCCCAATATACTGCATCCCTGGCCCATTCCCACAGCTTGCTTACTCCCTTGCCTTTGTTCTTATTCATAGGTCCATAGGTTCATAGGTGTTTACTAAGCTAATGACCACAAGGGCCTTTTATGCCTAGCCATGCATCCCAAATCTCTGACAAGTTCTGATACCCTTGATAAGTGTAAGCAGGGGCCTGGGAGATTAATCATTTACAGGTTACTTGTTTATATCTTGGATTCTCACTGCCTAATTCTTCACAACCCAGGATTCTAAAATCCAGCACCATCATGGTTGTCCTTCTGTTCTTCCCTCACTTTATTTATTTATTTATTTTACATTTGATGATAGGGTAAGAGAACCAATCCAAAGACTCCTTTCAGTAATGACCCAGACCATATGAATTAAGAGTTGATTACAAACAAACAGTAAACATTTTACAGCACAACAGAATGAGGTACATTGTTCACTTGTTCTGCAATAATAAAAGAAAAGGACTCCCTATTAAAATGTCAGGGCTTGAAATTCTGAATCCTGGCATCCTGACACCCCCCCCCCCCCCACCAAAAAAAAAAAAAAAAAAAAAAGATTGAAAATGCAGAAGAGTAGATATCAAACAGCACTTTTCTCCTTTAAACTTCTTTATGGCAGGGTTGCAAGTCCTTTTGTACCCCTTGATGTGAGGCCTATGGTTTACATTCAAAATGTTGAAAGTAGGTTTGGCGAACTAGGGAAAGTCGAACGGCAGATGGCCGATTCCTGTGTTGCCGAACATTAAATTATTGATAATTCATATCAGTGAATGCCACTGTTCACACTAGGAGCAGTACACACAATGCTCAACGTCCTCCCTCTTTGATTTGTTTGACATGCAACAGGAAAACAAGACAGTCTGCATACTAGGTATCACTTCAATATAAACAACAAATCAGAACTCAAGTCCAGGTTGGATTGGGCCAGGACATTCTACCTAATCTGGTCACATTAAAGCTTGGCAACAGGGTCTGACAGTCTTCTGAACAGGAACTTTGAGGATTACATCAGGATTATTTGAGAAAGTACACTGTCCTCTGAAATCTGAACAAGTGTAAGTTCACTCTGGGAAACAGAGTCTTGGCACAGGCAATCTGCTGCGTCACTAGTTCGGAGACTGGAAGTATATGTCTTTGGTTCCTTCTGAAATCCATTCCTTCTGATTTACAATATAAAATCTTTCTTCACAAATATTTTTGATAATTCCCACTCAGTCATATCCTTTAGATGTTTGCATCCTTACAATCTCTCCTTGTCTTAATGGTCGAAGAGATTTGCTAGATTTAGTACAAGTTTTATGACAGACGTTTTCTTGAAAGTTGAGTCTTGACCACTGTATTGTTCTTTGCATTTGGAATCAATAGTTGTTTACTGATCGGCAAGGCTGTTCTTGTCGGTCTAGACATTAATCTCTGAGCAGGTGAACCAAGCAAGTTATCTCAAGGAATGTTTCTGAGATTGAGTAGGTTAAGAAAAACATCAGTGCCGTCTGTCTTCGATTTCTCTAACACACATTTTACACTTTGAACTGCACGCTCATCTAATCCATTGGACTGTGGATACTCAAGACTACTAGTAACATGGACAAAGTCCCAAGACTCAGCAAATTTCTTGAATTGTGGACTTGTAAACTGTGCACCATTGTCAGATATGACTTTGTGCAGACTACTACGAACAGAAAAATGTCTCTTCAATTTTGAAATGACAGTGCTAGACGTTAAATTAGGAAGACGGTCAATTTCAAAACAATTCAAATAAAAGTCTACTAACACTAAATAATGTTGACCATTCCATTCAAAAATATCAGTAGCAACCGTCAACCATGTTAATTCAGGAATCTGGTTTAGCTGAAGTGGTTCTTTTTGTCAGTGCGGTTTAGTACTTTTGCAAATAGAACATGCTAGAATTTCCTTCTCTATATCTTTTCACATAGAAGGCCAAAATACTATGCCTCTTGACCTTCTTTTGGTAGAATCAGTACCTGGGTGACCATGATGCAAAATTTGGATATATTCATGTTGTAATGCTGAAGGAATTACCACTTTAGGACCTTTCATGATGATTACATCTTCTATCATGAGTTTGTCTTGGTAAGGAAAATGCTTTTGTATGTCAGGTGGTAAACTGGTTTGTCGCACTGGCCATCCTTGACTGATAAAATGTTTCAGCTTCTGAAGAACAGGGTCTTGAGCGTTGTGATTTCTGAGTTCATCAAGACACGATGAGGAAAACATTTTGACTTCCAAGACTTCGGGGTCTCTGCCTTCTCATTGTCATGCTCTTCTGTTGTTTGTCTGGGTGCTGTTGACAAAGCATCTGCAAGGTACAGATATTTGCCTTTTGTATAAACAATATTGAAATTGCACTTTTGCAGTTTTAGCTTTATGTGTTGCAAATTGCTGGGCGGAATGTATTGGCTTTGTCAAAATAGTCACTAGATGTTGGTGTTCAGTCTCTATTTGAATAGGTCAGCCATAAATGTAATCATGGAACTTCGAACATGCAAACACTGCTACCAAATGCTCTTTTTTCAATTTGTGCATACTGCATTTCAGTTTGGGTTAAAGTTCTGGATGCATAGCCTACTGATATGCCTTCTTGAAGACATGCTGCACCAAGACCGTACTTAAAAGCATCACATGAAAGAGTTACTGGCTTGTGGACATCATAATATTTCAATGTGGGTGGACTGGCAATTTTCTGTTTTAGAATGTCAAATGCTCTTTGGTGTTGGCCCAACCAGGACCAATTTGCATTTTTGCATGTCAACTCATGTAACATGCTAAAAGCTCACTCAGGTCTGAAATGAACTTTCCTAAATAGTTGACCATACCTAGAAAACATTGCAAGGATGTGACATTGTCTGGAACTGGCAGTTCAAGAACTGGTGCTTGCTTAGACAGATCTCGTTGTAAGACAGTACTAGTAAACAAATGACCCACATAAGTAACTTCTTTCAGCTTGAATTTACATTTCTAAAGATTCAGTTTAAGACTGACTTCATGTGCACAGTTAGAACTATCTTGAGGTCTCTATCATGTTTGTCTTCACCATTGCCCCCTACAATAATGTCATCTACTATGATAGCACATAGATAACCTGAAAAACATTGTTCCATCACACGTTGAAATACTTCACTGGCAGAATTTATTCCAAATGGCATTCCCAAGAATCTGTATCTACCAAATGGTGTACTGAAAGAAGTTAACAATGAAGGTTTGTGATCCAGTGAAATTTGGCAAAATTAACTTTTTGCATCTAAGACTGAAAAAATAGTGGCTTTTGGCATAAGAGCTGCTACTTCTTCTACTGTGTGCATCAGATGGCGAGGATGTTTAAGTGCTTTGTTTAAATCTCTGAGATCAATATATATCCGAATATCATCTGAGTTTTCTTATGACATATGACCATAGAGGATACCCATTCAGTAGATTATTTTACTAGATTATCACACCTAAATTAACCATTTTGTCTAGTGTTGTTTTCACTTTGCTCTGCATTGCTACCAGAAACTTCCTTGCTAGTCTGGCAACTGGGCTCACTTCGTGGTTTAACTTAATGGAATATGTGACTGGTAGTTCGCCAAGCTCATCTTTGAAAATATTAGCATATTCACGAAAAATATTCTGTGAAAAACTATCGTGGTTGTTCATACTTATATGGTGGACCTCCTTATTAAATGAAATCAGTCCCAATCTCAAACTGTCTTTGAGGCATAACAGTGACTGCACCCTCAGTTTGAATCTCTTCACCACCATAAGCAACAAGTTTTGCACACTTTCTCACCAGCTTTTATTTTGACAAACATTTGTGCTGATATAACATTGCACTTGGACCCAGTATCTACTTTAAGCTCTACTGGCTTCCCATTAATCTGCACAGTACAAAATATTTCACTCTTTGCTGCCAACTGATAATCTATTGTATTAACAGTTTCATCAATCACAGAGGCACCATCAACATAAAAAGTCTGATCACTGATCTATTTGCTTCTTTGGATGCTCTCTTTTAATAAACAAATGTGCCACTTTAGACTTGCAAAGCCTTTTGAAATGATTCTACTTTTTATATTTGTGACATGGCTGACCAAAAGCTAAGCACTTTTCTCGTTTAAGTTCATGGTTGCCTCCACAATCACGACAGTTAACAATAAGATTAGGTGCTGTGGCCCCATTCAGTTTATGGTTTGAAATTGGGTACTGCCAGACCCTTTAGCTTATATCCCTTTTTCATCTTAGCTTTCTGTTGTAGACTATCAACATTAGCACTGGTAGTTACTGTATGCATGCTTTTCTCATTCGTAAGCATATTCGTGTGTTTCTCTGTAAGCTCATATATTTGACAAATCTCTATGGCTTTGCTCAATGTTAAATCACTATCTCAAAGCAAAATCTTTCTCACTTCATCATTATTAACACCACACAAAAGTCTGTGCTTTATCAACTCATCTCGTAAATCATCAGATCTGCACGTTTTAGCTTTATTTCTCAAGTCAGTAATATATGCTGCTATAGTTTCACCAGGCTTTTGATTTCTTGTGTAAAAGATGTGCCTTTTTATTGTAATATTCATTTGATGGTTACATGTTTCTCTAAATTTATGTTTTAAGCATATAGGGTCTTCCTGCATTTCAGCCTGTATGACAATATGGCAGTCACCCCCCTCCCCTACTTATATGGCAGGTGCATACACAAATGAGCATTCCATCTCAATGGCTTCTGAGCCTGAACAAAATTAAGAAGTATGAATGCCTTTGTGTGTGCATCTTTATCAGAAAAAACAGTCTGTATGAAAATATCATATTCTTGTTCAAACACTTGCCAGTTCTCAGAAATATTGTTATCAAACACCAGGGATTCAGCTCTGAGAAATCCCTCTGCCATAACAACAAAATACATTTAAACATAAGCATAGACCAGGTACTTGTAATTATGTCCAAATGCACAACAATCACTTTGACACTGCAAAAACTGTGAACATTCCAGAAACTTCAAACACTTCAAATAGCTTTAATTAATAAGAAAAATTAGTACATTGAGAAGAAATTAGTTGTTTTAACCTTTTCATACATTTTAAAATTTCAGAAATTGTTTAGAGCTCTTTTTGATTTATTTTGAATACTTTTATCAGTATTTTTGGACATTTTGTTTATCTTGATAATTATTTTGTACGTTTTGAATGCTTTGCCACACATTCGATGACTGACAAATCATTTAAACGAGCTTAAGTACCTTTGAATAACCACTGACCTTTTTGCGAGTTCACCAGTATATTTCTCCACTTTTAACCGTGTGCCTCATGGCTTGTGTGTTGCTTCAACTTCGGATCGTATTCTGGCACCATGTCGCTTGTCTCACACATTCAAAAGAGACAATGAAGTGGTGTGTGGGTTCAGGATATTTACTGTACATAAACACATCATGAACTGTAACTGGAACATGTATTTAAGCTAAATGATTCACTCATTACTTCAAACACATTCGCATGTACATCTCCGTTCATGACTACATTCACTTTGGCTGAGTGTACAAAATGGCACTGTTCTTGAACATGCTCAGTACTTATTTGCATGTGCTATCTAGCTGCAGTGGCTGACTAGGAACAATACACACAATGATCTTCAATGCTGACAACTGATAGTAGAAAGTTAAGAAACAGAAACTTGGAGATGGGTGGAAGACAGAAGTGAGAAGGCTGTCTAATTATTTGTTTAGTTTTGTTGACCAGGTTAATCCTATTAGGCATATTTTATTTCCAGGAGAGATTTAAGATACCATTCATACTGAGCAGGAGGGCATTTGCTTAGGACATTAGTGAAATTCCCCTATTCTTCTAAGTACGTGCCATGGGAAGTTTTACATCACAACAGCTGCCACCTGCTCAAGAAAATGGAACCTCAGTTTAATTTGTCACCTGAAAGATGGCATCTCAGGAATACAGTACTCATTTTATACTGCACTACAGTGTCAGCACTGTTAAAATCAGCCTAAGCACCTGTTGTGGGGATAGAACTCGGTGACTTCTGGTCTTTCTAGTATCAGGGTGTGTGCTACCTGTTGAGTCACTGACCACTGTCAGTAATAGGAATAACAGTAGTTGTGTGGAGTAGTTGATTGTGATGGGTGAAGTGGTCTGCTAATGTAATCTACAAATCTGAGAGCACTTTAAAAGGATAAGGTGCTTTTAGAGTTACCAAGAGCGATGATAGAAAATGCACATTCAGATTTAGGAAAAATAATATCCTTTGCAACATGAACTGGGATTTATGACTGAGATGTTGCTTTTTAAATGGTTCGAGACCTTAGAGTAGCAGAGATATGATTGTGGAAATTGAAGTTTGGGATCAGCATGAAGACTGAGATACTTGCAACTAGTAACTTGTGCAATTGGCACCCCAAGGGATGCAGGTATTAAAGGGAATGTACTGCAAAGTTTAGGCACTGTAGTAAAAAGCATAGCATTTGATTTGGAAATATTACCTTGGATTAAATTATTAATAGATCAAGAAAACAGAGATAATCATTTTAAAGAGCAGTTTGTGATGAGAAGAGCTAACATTGTCAGCAAAAATTGTGAGCTTTACTGTAAAGATGGAGGAATGAGAATCCTTAATGTAGAGAGAGTGAAATGAATAGGTCTGAGGAACAACTCCTGGGGGACCTCAGATGATGTGGGTTCATTAATGAAGAGAGAGAAATGAATAAGTCTGAGGAACAACTCCTGGGGGACCTCAGATGATGTGGGGTTCATTAATGAAGAGAGAGAAATGAATAGGTCTGAGGAACAACTCCTGGGGGACCTCAGATGATGTGGGGTTCATTAATGAAGAGAGAGAAGTGAATAAGTCTGAGGAACAACTCCTGGGGGACCTCAGATGATGTGTGGTTCATTAATGAAGAGAGAGAAGTGAATAAGTCTGAGGAATGACTCCTGTGGTACCTCAGATGATGTGAAACCGGGGAAGGATAAGTACTCACCAAATTGCTCTTGAAGGGAGTGGTTGGAGAGAGAGTTATTGAACCAAATGACAGTATTATCAGAAAAATTATATTTAAGTCTGTGAAGCAGGACAATGTGTCCAACATACCAGAAGGCATATCTGAAGTCAATGAAAAGTGCACCAATAAATAGGCCTTCATCTATGTTAGAAGAGACAGTGCAATCTATTGTGGCTTGAAACAGAGCAGTAGTGTTAAAAGTTATAGTGATCAGCAGAGTAAAATGTTTTGCTTTGCTTATATACTACGGTTTCAGAAAAGTTTGGAAAGTGTGTGGGGGTGATTGCATTGGGTCTGATTTGTAGAAGATGGTCACTGAGCTTTGAGAGTAACGTGATTTTATGATTTTAGTGGATTTCCATTTGGTTAAAAATGCTAATATAAACATAAAAGTGGAAAATGCATGGTAAGTATTTAGAAATGTAAAAAGGAATTTTTTATTATTCTATGGGGAAAATCTTTTTTATGTTTACAATGAGGTTATACACTGAGGTAGCTGGTAAAGATGTAAAATAAAATTCATTCATGTCAGTGAAAGGCTTGTGGTTATATGTTGAAAACACAGGAGGGTAAGAGATGGTGGAGAAAGACATTGAGCTCCAAAAATTACTGTTAATAAATTAGCCACATGTAGTGGTGAGGAGGGGTCAATATGAAAGGAAAGAGACTTGATGGCAGGGATGCTTTTATGTTGCAATACTGATTTTATTCTGTTTAAGTCTGACTTTGGGTTAAGGAACGTGATTTTTTTTTTTACTTTTGAATATAAATGGCAATTTAGCCATTTTGTAGTCATTTAGGCCAGATCCTCAGAGAGGACAGTTGCATGGTTTGTGGGAGAGTTTGACATTTTCTATGATCACTAGACTGCATTGGGTAACAGTTTTAAATTCTAAGACTCATAACTCCGAGTTCTGGGATAGCGAGACTGAATGTATTAAAATGGGGACTTACATATATGTCTGAAATCTCTCTGTTGGAGTATTCTCTTTTCTCTGAGGTATGCTGACCAAGGAGTTAGTGTATATAAGTGGCGGAACAGTGAAGGTACAACAATAGCTTTAAAGAAGAATGGCAACTGTCAGCATTGGATGTTTTTCTTTAGTGATTCCTGGGGTGATCCAGGGGGCTGTCAGCATTGGATGTTTTTCTTTAGTGATTCCTGGGGTGATCCAGGGGGCTGTCAGCAGTGGATGTTTTTCTTTAGTGATTCCTGGGGTGATCCAGGGGGCTGTCAGCATTGGATGTTTTTCTTTAGTGATTCCTGGGGTGATCCAGGGGTAAGTATCGCTCAGTATTCCGTGCTCCTTGATAACACAGATTGAGTTTTATCTAGGAAGGAGAGTGGAGTCCCAGTGAAGTAAAGGTGCTTTGACATTCTCTGTATTGTACAGGTAGGACTAGTGTATGCAATCAAGCTGGAAAAGAAAGGTGATGCCTTTGCTGATGGGAAGGAATGTCCTTCGACTATGTGGGTGGTGATTTGGTATATTTAAAGCATTGAGGCTGCTGAATAAGGTCACTAGTGATTGGAATATACTTGGAGTGTCTGTAACTTTGGGATAAGACCAGTGGAGATTTGCATCTGTCTGAAATGTCTGTAAGTATGACACTCATGTGAGCCAAGGTTTTCTTGGGGAATGTATTTTTGAATTGGTAATTTGGGTAATGCTGAATGAAGAGGTAGAATTGGAAGTGGCCAACTCATTCATCGTTTATGTCATCTAACAGAAAGACGTTATGTTTAGAGGATCATTTCTCTATGGTACTTAAAAGACTTGAAGTTGTCAACTATAGATGGGGGGGGGGGTGAATGTAGGCAGTTGAGAGGTACAAATTAATGTTATTACCCATCTTGATAAGGGTTACTAGGGAGTGGAGAGGAAATAGGAAATACACCCCAGGGATCACTTCTGTGTCTCTGCTCAACAGTAGCACAGGAGAATAACTTTCTTGGGTGGAGTAAGCCAGGGAACCTTGTTGGCTAGGCTTACATAGGCCCTGGGGCCGATAGCCTAGTACCTACCTATGAACCTATGAACTATCTCTGCAAATTACTAGAAGTAATAAGTGAGACCCAAGGTATTTTTCTAACAATTAGCATGACATCACCACCTATCCTTATGGAGCTTACTTGTCACTTTGAAAGTAAAATCAGAGTAACTTGTAATAAGGAATTGTGATGTTCAAGTCAAGTTTATGAAATGGCAAGAGCATTGAATTGTGAATGAAAATCCAAGATTCGGTAACACCAAATATATTGTCAGTGCTACTGCAGTTAAGGTGGGGAATCTTCAAGCCCTTAAAATTTGTGAAGTAGTACCACTGATATGGGGTAACATAAGGTAGGTTTAGAATGTATAGGAGCACCGCTAACATGGGGTAAGTGTAGAATGTAAAGGAGTACCGCTACCATGGGGTAAGTGTAGAATGTAAAGGAGTACTGCTAACATGGGGTAATTGTAGCATGTAAAGGAGAATCGCTAACATGGGGTAATTGTAGAATGTAAAGGAGTACCGCTAACATGGGGTAAGAGTAGAATGTATAGGAGTACTGCTAACATGGGGTAAGTGTAAAATGTATAGAGGTACTGTTAACATGGGGTAAGTGTTGGAATATCATTAACATGGGGTATGTGTAGAATGTATAGAAGTACTGCTGACATGGGGTAAGTGTAGAATATACAGGAGAACTGCTGACATAAGTTATGTGTAGAATGTACAGGAGAACTGCTGACATGGGATAAGTGTAGAATGTATAGGGGCCCTGCTGACATGCATAAGTGTAGAATGTATAGGGGTACTTCTGACATGGGTTAAGTGGTTAAGTGTAGAATATGTAGAGCACTGCTGACATGGGGTAAGTGTAGAATGTAAAGGAGTACCGCTAACATGGGGTAAGTGTAGAATGTATAGCGGTACTGTTAACATGGCGTAAGTGTTGAAATATCATTAACATGGGGGTAAGTGTAGAATGTATAGGGGTACTGCTGACATGGGGTAAGTGTAGAATGTATAGGGGTACTTCTGACATGGGGTAAGTGTAGAATGTGTAGAGTACTGCTGACATGGGGTAAGTGTAGAATGTAAAGGAGTACCGCTAACATGGGATAAGTGTAGAATGCATAGAGGTACTGTTAACATGGGTAAGTGTTGGAATATCATTAACATGGGGTAAGTGTAGAATGCATAGAAACACTGCTGACATGGGGTAAGTGTAGAATATATAGGAGAACTGTTGACATGGGGTAAGTGTAGAATGTGTAGAGTACTGCTGACATGGGGTAAGTGTAGAATGTAAAGGAGTACCGCTAACATGGGATAAGTGTAGAATGCATAGAGGTACTGTTAACATGGGTAAGTGTTGGAATATCATTAACATGGGGTAAGTGTAGAATGTATAGAAACACTGCTGACATGGGGTAAGTGTAGAATATACAGGAGAACTGTTGACATGGGGTAAGTGTAGAATGTACAGAGTACTGCTGACATGGGGTAAGTGTAGAATGTACAGGAGAACTGCTGATGTGGGGTAAGTGTAGAATGTATAGGGGTACTTCTGATATGGGGTAAGTGTAGAATGTGTAGAGTAGAGCTGACATGGGGTAAGTGTAGAATATATAGGAGTACTGCTGACATGGGGTAAGCGTAGAAAGTATAGGGTTACTTCTGACATGGGGTAAGTGTAGAATGTGTAGAGTACTGCTGACGTGGGGTAAGTGTAGAATGTACAGGGGTACTGCTGGCATGGGGTACGTTTAGAATGTAAGTGGAGTTACGATAGTAGAGGCAAAGAGGTATGTTTTTGAGATGTGTAATATAAGGACACATACATTTAGTGATAGAAAAGCCCACTCAGTCTACTCCAACCCTGCAAAATCACTTGACAGCCTTTAGGTATTGTAGCCTATGCAGATATATATATATATATATATGAGAATTGTGGTAGATTTGACTTAGTTATGTAACTTACTCCATTATATCCCATTGCGTTTTTCACCATAGGCAGCCTCCTCTCAAACTGACCTTGATGTTAATATACCTCCAGATATGTTTGGTCATGTTTGGGTAGTAAATAACACAAATAAATGCATCATGCAAAAGGAGCTCTTGACCTTTGTTATGTATTATAATTATGCAGGTTGCCCTGCCTCATCACTGTTCATGCCTTTATCTTAAGAGCTTACACTACAAATCAGCTATGTTACATAAAGGAACTGGCAACCCCAAGGAAATGTGTTTTATGTTAGCTTGGTGTCTTAATGTTAAATGTTCGAACACTTTGGCAGCAAAGCCTGTTCCATTATCAACAGATTTATGTGGAGTGAATGCCAAGCAGTAATATGATTATTTTACTTACAGTAACATTACATTATTTGATATTTGTTTTGATTTGCTGAATTTCCCCCTTTCCTATGTCTCACTTCTAACTTCACTCCTGCTTTTACTCTGCTACCCCTTCTAACCCCTTCCTATCTTCATATTCTCTCTCCCTAATGTATTTTTCTATATTTTTTGCAGGTAGATCCCTTCATGTGCTGGGAGTCTAGTGTGGGTGTATCAGAGCCCTCACTGTTACTCAGGGCCAGATGCTCCACCTAGGAATCTTCTGTTTTCTGTAATTACAGCTGGTTTCCAGCAATAAAGCACTTGGTGCAGACAGTGCTTATTTCCCCTTGTTTGTTCTTTACTGGAGTGCTATACCCTTATTATCGATCTAGTTGTTGTTAAAGCTTCGGCCTGTTAACTGCCAAGTGCTACAGTTGTGAACCCTTATTACTAATCTAGCTGTTGTTAAAGCTTCGGCCTGTTAACTGCCGAGTATTCTTGCAGAAGCAACTCCACATACTTATCACACAAAAACAGAAGACACACCTGGCTCACCTTCCAGTTTGTGAACCCGTTGGGCACTAAGCAGTCATTTTTCTGGTCTCCCTTTGAGACCATGCATAGGTATGAAAGCACTTGCCCTCACCGCCTTCCCTGTGAAGATGCTTATGTTGCTCATGGGTGTTTGCTGACTTTCCCGGACTTATCCACTGGACACCTCTGAGGTACATCTCTGTACTGGGACACTCTTGGGATCCAGCCTCCATTTAGAGCACAGCTTAGCAATCTTTTTCCTTCCCACCTGCCTTTTTTAATTTTTCTGAAAGTATTTGTATTTTTTCTACTTATCAGAAACGTGTTTTAATCCTGGCACAGATACTTCTTTATTCACATGGGGGAAGAGCTCTTGGCACATCCATAGACTGATTCATCATGATCATTAGCGACCCCACTTTTCACATTTTTCTACAATGGATCAGGTTGTCACATCTACTGTCACCACTTGCCTTGATTCAGTGGCAGCCTAATACCCTCTTGACAGTCGAACCTAACTGTTACAGGCCTTCTCTCAAACAGCCCATCTATGTATTAGCTGAACATCATTTTATCTTGCCTTCTTCCTGTCTCTTCCAAATGGTTTTCAACAGGTAATTTTCTCCTTTCCTGCACATGAGACTGAAGCACCATAATCTTTTCTCCTTGCACTTCTGTGTAACTAGGGCGACTTTAGCTTTTGCTCACATTTCCTCATTTCTTTATCTGGCTCATAGCATCCGTCCTTCCCATCCAGCTCAGGCACTTCATCTCCATCACTTCAAGCTTCCCCAACTGCTTTGTCTTCATTGCCCATGTTTCTGTGCCATAAAAAACACTGATCACACCCCTGTTATGTGCATGTTACTTTTCAGATTCTTTGTCATTCCTTTGTCACACTAATCCTGACATTCTATGCAATTAGCTGCAGCAACTCTGATTCTAGATTTCATCTTCTCATTCAGGCAATGACATGATCACTGTTGGCTAATTGTGCCTTACCTGGACATCCCTGAATCTATACTCCTTGGCTAGAACTACATTCAAACTTCTCTCCTTTTTTGATACAGTTCTGCTTTAGCAAGCTGAATCCCACTTGGTCCAAGACTTCAGTCGCTCCCTACTTCCCTTCTTCTCAGAAGCTGGGAATATGCATAAATAGGGATGTAGTTATTAATGCAGTTATTAAGGGTATAGTAAAATATCTCACAGCTGCCCCTTGCTATTTTACTTGGCTTGTTTAAAATGTAATTTGAGCCTCTGTTGGTAAGAACTGCACAAAATCTTTGACTTGCTCATATTGTAAGACAGGGCAGACAAATAATATGTTTTTATGAGGCAGTTGTACATAGATGTTGTGGGTATATGGAGAACATAACATTACAAGAAGAAACATGAAGCAATGTATGCTCTACTCCAAAGACATAACCTGCTACTTATCTATGCCAAAATATATACACAGGTTCATAGGTATTTACTAGCCTAACAACCACAAGGGTCTTTTTAAGCCTAGCCATGCATTCCAAATCTCTGAGAAGTTCTAATACCCTTGATGAGTGTAAGCATGGGCCTGAGAGATGAACCATTTACAGGTTACCTCTGTCCATTAGAGACATAAAGAGAGGGATAAAGACCTCACTATGGCCCAAGTGACCTGGGCTCAATTAGCTGCTCGGGTATCTGAGACACTGGCAGGGAGGGATAGACATACTCATCCCAGGGTGGATGGAGGCTGGGTGGAAGTTCCCCACATATGATCCCTGATGTTGGCAGGGGATAAAGAGGCAGCATGGTTCAAGGCTGGGGTAGGGGTGCACAATGGAAGATCTGCTGCAGAAGTGGGATGACAGTATGATCCTATCAAAGGCCCACCCTTCAGACATAACAGGAGAATGCAGAAGGAAATAGGGGATAGATTTAAAAAGTGAAAAAGTCTCCACTGGAATGTATGAGGGATGGTTCCAGGATGCCCTGATCTCCATGTCAGCTCCAATCTTCTCGGATTGAGTCCAGGGGAGATTAGCATGTGCTGATGGTCTGCTGAGTGGGAGAAAAATACAGCCAAAAAAATTCTAAAATATATGCAACAGTGTAATCCTTACAATCTATACCTAGTTGCTATCATTTCACTTCCATAAAGAAGAGTCATAATCCAGATTGTCCTTTTGCACGACTTTGTGATGTGCTGTCTGTGTTACTACTAAGTATATGGAACCCTTGATGTTTTCATGTATTGTTTTGTTCCTAATTTCCCTTGTCACATGCCTCTTTTGTTAGGCAGATGGAAATCAGTACAAGATGCACTCCTTTCCAGCATGAACTTGTTCTCCCTTATCAAATTACGGTTGCATTTTTAATACAAATGGTGTTGACTTTCTCAGCAGAAACTGCTCTGTTCAAAATATTCTGTGACTTTACAAAAATTCTGCCTAACTGCAGCACATCTCTTTTATAAAAATATGTATAAAAATGCATCTATAGACACAGATAAGCATAATATACTCATTAAAAATAATAACATGTTCATTACATCTAAGAAGGACCTCATTTGTTTTTTGATTGTCACTATTTATGAAGCATCTAAAACAGATACGGTTAAAATAACTTGTCATCTGGTCCAGTGTGACTAATTAGGGAAGAATAGTTGGGCTACAGCAAACAGCATGTTAGCACAATATCCAGTACAGTATTTCAGTTAGAGCAGGGATTTACTAACTGTTCTAAGAGTGTTGCATTAACAGGGTTATGACCTCATTAACTCAGTTACCAAGTAAGTCACTCAATGCAGTCTGTCACCACCTAGGTACTGATCTCTCAGTTTCAAGGAAAGCAAATGCCCTCTGCAAACACTTGGCTGAGGCAAGGAAAAGAGACATCTTAGTGTGGACTACTACAGGATCTATTCGGACTGGAATAGGTCATAAAGACTACAGTATTCTACTGCCTGAAAAGGAATACAGAGTTTTGGGCAGGATAAACAAACAGGGTGTTTTCCTCTGCTATGTGGAAACTCTCAACAACCTGTATCATTGGACTAAGCTGGAGTACTTTCTGATGGATTAGTAAATAGAAAAGTTTTCAGTCCTACATAACTTGGGGCTTAAGAATGAGCTTTCTTACACATTATCAATACCTTCCACAGTGAGCTGCCACATGGCTCATTGCAGGTCTGATTGAGCTGATGATAAGACTAGGGTAGTTGGCTCAAGTATGTGCCCTTCCTCAAGAAAGATCTCTGGCAGAATAACATGCATGGCCATATTAAGGAGATGTCTTTAGCCATGCCTCCCATGACCCATTTAGTAACCTTTAGAAGAAGAAGAAACACATGCTATGGTGAGCGCCTCTATGACACCCTTTTGGTTCATGTCTTCTTCCAATGCATGGCAACTATAGGAAGACAATGACATCTTAGCAGACTGAGAAGGATCCGTAATCATCAGGCATTTTTTTCCTCCAAGCTCTGTCGTCCAGGTATTCCTGGAGGGTCACTCTGGTGGCTCAGTAACACCAGTCTTGATTACCATTTGCTGCTGTCAGTTGATTAGAGCAGTTCTTTTAGTTTGCCAAAAAAAAGACCAGTGGAGTCTTCATGCTGTGGTGCATGGCTACATTTTGGAGTGCTTACATCTTTGCCCAGAAATGGCCCCACTCAAAAGCTATCTACACAGAGATTTTGGTGCAAGCCCCAGAGGCACCAAAACAGACCAGTGGGGGCTTCATACTGTGGTGGATGGCTACATTTTGGAACTCTTACATCTTTGCCCAGAAATGGCTCCATTCAAAAGCTATCTCCACAGAACTCTTGGTGCAAGTCCCATAGTCTGTTCCTCAGAAGTGGTGTAGAGAATGTTTTTTTTTTTTCAGAATAAAGCCCAAGGTTCTGCTTCTCCTTAATTCTGAAGCAGACAGAAGAGCTATTCCCTATCCCATACAACAGTAATTTGAGTGAATATATCTGAGACAGTACATTCTGGGAGGTGGCTCTCCAGGTAATCATGCTTCCATTACCACAGGGTATGTGGAAGTGTCACTAGACTTCATTGATACCTTCTGGCATATCCATGTGTACAGCAATCTGAGGAAGTTCCTTTGGGTTTATCCTGGGGTTCCTTTGGGTTTATCCTGGGTGGCCATACTTTTCAGTGCAAAGTGCTACTGTTGTTTGGTCTGTTGCTCTCACCCAGATAATTTATCAAAGTGCTTGCCATTGTGGTGATGGACTTGTAGGAGAATGAGCTCCATTTGTCCTCGTCTTGGACAATTTGCTTTTGTTGCCACCATCATGGGACTTCCTGATAACATCACTGAAGTAGGCACTGCCATGGCTGCAGTCTCTGGGTAGCCTCTATACACAAGGAACAACATTCTGTTATCCCATCTCAGAGGATCAGTTTTTCTTTGCATGGAACTGGATATGCTCCAGTTTTGATGTTTTTTTTGCCCAGAACAAGGTCACTGTATATGTTCGGGCTGAGAACCTAGTGAATTTTCTGGGTTTCATGCTGCCCATGATCTTCAAGTGCCTTTTGCATGCCTTGGGGAGTAAGGCATTGCAGTGGACAGTGAGATGTAAGTGGCTGTAGAGTTACCATGTGCTCACTGATATTATCTTGATGCCAGATTCCCATTGTCGGGCTCTGGAGAGGTGTGCCTTTTCTTCATGGAACTGAATCTGTCACAGATTGTGATGGTCAATATACCGCAGGTGTGGTGAGGATCTCATCTTGGCTCCTCCATAGGTCAAAATAAGTGCTCCTCTTGAGAGAGGTTTCCACATATGGAAAAAAAGATATTTCCTATCATATACTGAGTGAGGAGGGTCCCCCAGGAGGACAGCTAATACGATAAGTCCATATCAGTTATTTACTTTAATAGCCTACATGAGAGTTACCATGACTCTGTACATGCAGAAGTGATGACCAGCACTACAGAGGCCCAGGTTCATTAACAATTGGGATATAAAATGATGGCTGGGGAAGGAGACAACTGCATTCAAAAGCCAGATCTCTACCTACTGCAGGGAAAATTACTGTGATGATCATTTGTCTTCACTCAGAAACCATAAAGTGTCATATTGGCAAGTTATATGTGGGCAAATACCATCCTTTGGTGCTTATGGCATCCATCAACATGTGCGTGCACACACACACACACACACACACACACACACACACACACATATATATATATATATATATATATATATATATATATAAATCTGTACATAGTCGTCCCCAGTGAAACAGTCAGTGTACAGCATAAACCACTGGTTGCCACAATCAGCTGCAAGCGTTGACCAGGGAAAGCTCTAAGGTCAGCAGACACTAGGCTGAAGACCTGAACTTGACCAGATAGAAATCACACCAGTTCAAGGAATTACTCAGGGTTCTAGCACCTCAAGAAGAGAAGGAAATAGGTGGAGTTGAAGAAGAATGGCAGCACCTCAAAACAGCATGTATGAGGACTACAGGACAGGTATGTGGCCAAGCCACATATGGAAGTAAGGTATATAAGGAAAGCTGGTGGTGGAATGCAGAAGTCTTGGAAGACATCAAAAGAAACAAAGAGTGCAGGAAAAAGTGAGAGCTAGAAAAGATGGACCAGGCTCGGAAGGAATACTGGTTGCCTACCAAAGTTGCTAAGAGAGCAGTTACAATAGCAAAGAAAAAGGCATCAGAGGCACTCTACTTCTGGAAAGTAAATCAGTAAATGGCACAAAGGAACTATATCAGGTTGTAAGGCAAAGACAGAAAGATAAAGAAGATAGTCAGACAACTTTCATAAGAGATGCCAGCAACATCCTGCTCATCAGTCCACAAGAAATCAAAGGCAGGTGAAAGGAGTAATTCCACCAGCTTCTGAATGAAGAAAACCCCACAGAAGCTGCACTACCCCAGACACAGTTTGTGGAGAGAGAAGAGGAGGAGCCCACCATAAAGGAAGCACTAATAAAAATGAAGTCAAGGAAAGCAGCAGGCACAGATGAGGTTACAGGAGATACGATAAAGATGCTTCATGAGACAGGGCAGAAATGACTCCTGAAGGTAATGGTAGCAGTATGTAGAGAGAGATATATCCTAGATGACTGGATAATAAGCATACTTAGTGCCAGTGTTCAAGAATAAAGGAGACATTCACAACTGAGGGCAGCAGAGAGGCATCAAACTCCTGCCACATTGCATGAAATTATGGTGAGGGTGATTGATAAACAAATACACAAAATACACACAGTAGTAGAAAGTAAGATGGGAGAGGAGCAATTCAGATTCAGATCAGGATGTAGCACAACTGACCTGATGTTTGTAGTGAGACAGTAAGCTGAGAAGAAGCTAGAAATGAGGAAAGAGTCCAACTGGCCATTCCTATACTTGGAGAAAGCATATGGCAAGGTCCCTAGAAAGCTGCTTTGGGCAGTACAGTGGTGGTTCCAAGTTCTAGAAACACTGGTAGAATTAGCTCATGCTATGTACAAGGGTCCAATGACTCATGTATGAACAGTGTTTGGTTTCATAGAAGGGTTCCCAAGTGAAATAGGTGTGAACCAGGTTCAGCTCTGAATCCACTACTGTCCATACTGGTAATGGACTCAGAGGGGACAGATCTCCAAAGTTGCTGTATGCAAATAATGTGGCATTACAGAAAGACTCTTGAGCAAAAACTTCAGGAATGAATAGGGGAATGGAGTGCAAAACCGAAGGCACATGGGATGAAAATAAGTACTGATAAGGCAGTTGTAATGGCACCAAATGTTGGAATTGAGAAGAAACTGAGAACTCCGATAAAAGGGAAAATAGTGGAACAGGTTAACATCTTCAAGTATCTGGAAGGGGGGATTTAGGAGAAAGAAAGCCTGAATGAGGAGGTCAAAGCTAGACTCAGAGGGGCTGTAGCCAGCTGGCACAGAGTCTCAGGTATAGTATGTGACAGAAAAATGTCAAAGAAGCTGAAAAGTAAGGTGTACAAAACAGTGGTGCCATCAGCATTAGTGTTTTTCACAGAAACATAAACAGTAAAGGCAGAGCAATTAAGGAAGGTAGAGGTGACGGAGATGAAGTGCCTGAGACCAGTGGTAGGATGCACACTGTGGTACAGATGAAGAAATATGGACATAAGAGCAAAAGCTAAAGCAACTCCAATTTCAGAAAAGGTGATAGAGAACAGATTTTGGTGGTTCAGGAACATGTAGAAAAGCAGAAGACAATCTGGTGAAGAAGATATGGAACAGACAGGAAGAAGGCAAGAGGAAACAAGGGTGTCCAGCAAAGAGGTGGACAGTTTGTGTGAGAGAAGACCTGAAACAGTCAGGCATGAATGGCAAACAAGGTAGGAGAGTGTCATGAATAAAGGGAGAGAGAGACAGTTAACACAACACCTTGACCCCATGTAGAAAATGGGGGAAAGGGCTTGACAACGATGATGATAAAGACATAGATATAGATATAGATATAGACATAGATATAGATGTAGATATAGACATAGATATAGACATAGATATAGATATATAGATATAGATATATATAGAGATATAGACATAGACATAGATATAGACATAGACGTATAGATATAGAGATAGATATAGATATAGACATAGATATAGACATAGACATAGATATAGATATATAGATACAGATATAGAGATAGACATAGATATAGATATAGATATAGACATAGACATAGATATAGACATAGATCTAGATATAGATATAGACATAGATATAGATGTAGATATAGACATAGATATAGACATAGATATAGATATATAGATATAGATATAGACATAGACATAAATATAGACATATAGATATATAGACATAGATATAGAGATAGACATAGATATAGATATAGATATAGACATAGACATAGATATAGACATAGACATAGATATAGATATATAGATATAGATATAGATATAGATATAGACATAGATATAGATATAGACATAGACATAGATATAGATATAGACATAGACATAGATAAAGACATAGATATAGATATAGAGATAGACATAGACATAGACATAGATATAGATATAGACATAGACATAGATATAGACATAGATATAGATATAGACATAGATATAGACATAGATATAGACATAGACATAGATATAGATATAGACATAGATATAGACATAGACATAGATATAGATATAGATATAGACATATACATAGATATAGACATAGATATAGAGATATTAATAGATATAGATATAGACATAGATATAGATATAGACATAGACATAGATATCGACATAGATATAGATATATAGACATAGATATAGATATAGATATAGACATAGACATAGATATAGACATAGACATAGATATAGATATATAGATATAGAGATAGACATAGATATAGATATAGATATAGACATAGACATAGATATATAGATATAGATATAGACATAGACATAGATATAGACATAGACATAGATATAGATATAGATATAGACATAGACATAGACATAGATATAGATATAGACATAGATACAGATATAGATATAGAGATAGACATAGACATAGACATAGATATAGACATAGACATAGATATAGATATAGATATATAAATATAGAGATAGATATGGAGATAGACATATATATATATATATATATATATATATATATATATATATATATATATACATACATACATATATATAGATATAGACATAGATATAGACATAGATATCGATATAGATATAGATATAGACATAGATATAGACATAGATATAGATATAGACATAGATATAGATATAGATATAGACATAGATATAGATATAGATATCGACATAGACATAGATATAGACATAGATATATATATAGACATAGATATAGATATAGATATAGATATAGATATAGACATAGATATAGATATAGATATAGATATATAGACATATAGATATAGACATAGATATAGACATAGATATAGAGATAGACAGACATAGACATAGACATAGATATAGATATAGATATAGACATAGACATAGATATAGATATAGATATATATATATATATAGACATATAGACATAGATATAGATATAGACATAGACATAGACATAGATATAGATATAGACATAGACATAGATATAGATATGGATATAGACATAGATATAGACATAGACATAGATATAGATATAGACATAGGCATAGATATAGATATAGACATAGACATAGACATATGTATATATATATATATATATATATATATATATATATATATATATATAGTGTCTAAATTATTTCTATAAGTTTGTGCTGTTACTGGTGGATAGAATCACATTAGAGAACCACGACAGATTGCTGCTCGCTATATTTTTATCTGTGGCTGCATAACTGTCTGGGTTTTTGTTTTCTAATGTTCTTCCAATTGGCTCAGTATCTGCATATACTAAGTAGTGGTTTAAGGACATTGTCCTGCATATGGTAGCTATTTGCTCAGTGTGTTTTTTATAATCTTTATAATATATATTTGCCATCTCAAAAGTGCTTACTCCTCTCTCTACTCTTCTTTTCTAGACCTAACACCACTCTTAAGTATTCAACTGCGGTACCACCTTTAACATTCCTATAAGAAAAGTGCAGTCTGGGTCTGAACTGTCTGCAAACAGCTACAGTTAACTTTGAGTATGTGTCTAACTGTTTGAGCCAATCTTCATTTTCCCCTGGAGAGCACTGTGCTTTGGCTGTAAGCAGCCCCCCATCACCACCACCACCACACACATCTTCCACTTTCTCTTATTCCCTTCTGTTAGCAAATAGTATCCATAAATGATCAATACTGTGTGTTTGTTTATTTAAACTATACCACAGTAGCCTACTGATACAAGGTTATCCTGGTTTTCCACCTGAGAAATTAAGACAAGACTTACAGTTTCAGAGCAGTCCTTGGTCAATTGTGATTGTTCTTAACACATACTTGTCTTGCTTTGTGATTGTTTCCAGCCCCTCATACAAGAACCTAACAGGGTCTCTACCCGCTTCGCTCCCCGCCCTGCCCCCTATTCCCTCCCGCCCCCAGTGGTCCCACCTTTATTGCACTCAAAGCCCTCCCATCTTTCCAATAGCCAACCACAGCGCTAACCCAACACTACCTCCTCCATATTCCCTCTACTATCACACCTCCTCAACTGACATGTACAAGCATACCTTTCCTTTGCTCACTGCATGCACTCTCCTTGCATATCTTACATCCTACCAAAGCTCCATCATTCCCCCACTCAACCACTACCACTGTACTACTACTCACACTACCACCCATGTCTCACCCATACTCAGCTCCCCTCCCACCAGCTCAAGAATCATCCCTATGCACCCCCCACATATTCTACCAACTATATTGCTCAAACGTAAAGCATCCCTACAACTTAACATAGTAACCCTCCCACCATACCTATTACCCACAGAGAACAATCATAAACTTTCCCTTACAAACAAACACATTCAAAAACTGAGAAAACTAATAATCTCATGCATATCAAAACTAGCCCTAAGTGGAGACATCCACCCCAACCCTGGCCCTACCATCTCCAACCCCAATCCTCATAATCAGACTAGAAACCACAACTTCTCCCATATTATAGCCAATAGAAAGCCAAGTGACTTCCTTCTACTAAGCCTAAATATTAGAAGTATATCCAACAAAGTCCATGAACTCCATACCACCATAGACTTATACTCCCCAGATATAGTCATCCTGACAGAAACCTGACTAAAACCTCACATTACCAGTGAGCAAATACTCCCTACAGGTTATGGCACACTAAGAGTTGACCGGCTAAACAAAAAAGGAGGTGGTGTAGCTATAATATTTAAATAACATCTAAACATCCAGATCTTAAAATCATCAGCTCCACAAATAGGCAATGAAGAAATAATATATACCAACCTCAAAATTAACCAAAACAAAACCATCAACATAATTGGATGCTACTTACCACCTGGCCAAAACATCCCTCCACTAGAAAACCTCCTCAGCTGGTCTACCCACCATCTCCCCCAAGAAACTAATCATCTTAGGTGATTTCAATATTGACTGGCAATCCTATTCTGGCAACAATCCAACCCATCATGTACACCTTCATGGCTTCATCCAACTAGTCCAGTCACCAACAAGGATAAATAAAAACTCCAGCAAGCACTCTACCCTGGATTGGATACTAGTCAGTAAGAACCCCCAGTCATATATAACAGGCTGCTTATCAGATAGCCTCAGTGATCACTCCCCAACATTCCTACGCAAAAAATATCTGTACCAAGCTAAACCTGTCATCTATCGTCAAATACGTAAAAAAATAAACTTTAACCCACTCACATTCATCTCATCCCTCAAAGAATGTAACTGGCATGCTCTAAAGTACCTCAGTCTAGATGACGCAGTTGAATCTTTTAATACTACCTTCCTGAACATCCTTAATTACCATGCCCTCATAAGATTTTCCAGAACCAAAGCACAACCCTCCCCATGGCTAGAGAAAACCACTAAGTCAGAAATGAAAAACAGGGATAAAGCCTGGGAGCACTGGCGCAAAACCAAAACCCCCGCAGCTAGACAGAAATTCCTAGAACTATGCAATAGAGTCAAAAAGCTAATAAAACGGGACAAATTCCAATACTACCAGTCTGCCCTAGACTCCTCACAACACAGCCCCAAACAATTCTGGTCCTCCATAAACTCCATCCTCCACCCAGGTAAAGTCAGTACCCCTCCTCCTAACATCCCTCACTCCTCAGAAAATATTGCTACCTCATTCAGCACACACTTCACCGAAACCATACTATCACTCGCTAAACAACACAACCCCCCTCCCCTCCAACCCACACCTTCAACTAGTAATCTCCCCACTGCCTTCTCTTTTTCTCCTGTACCTACCTCCAACATAAAAAAACTCTTAACTAAACTTAAACCCACCAAATTAGCAGCAGACAACCTCCCAAGTGAATACCTACAAATCGCAGCTGATGCTCTGGCCTACCCAGTATCCATCTTGATTAACCGATCTCTGTCAGAAAGTTACGTTCCCACATTGTGGAAAGTCTCACATATAATTCCCCTCCACAAAGGCGGACCCTCTTCAGAACTAACCAATTACTGCCCCATAGCTATTCTCTCTCCACTCTCCAAAATACTAGAGAGATGCATACACTCTCGGGTCTCACACTACCTCCTTACTAACAACCTAATTTCCAGTATTCAGCATGGTTTCTGACCAAACCATAGCACCACCACTGCCTTACTCTCCTTTACTAACTCTATCCTTCAGCTTAAAAACAATGGCTATCTCTCCTCTGCTACTTTCCTAGACCTATCTAAAGCATTTGACATGGTCCCACACAAACAACTTATCTCTGTCCTCAATAACCTATCCTTCTCACAATCAGTCACCAACTGGTTTCAGAGTTACCTGTCTGACCGCCAACAATCCATTGTATGGCAGAATGACATATCTCCCCAACTACCTGTCTCCATAGGGGTTCCCCAAGGATCCATCCTTGGACCCCTACTTTTCTCTGTTTACACCAATAATCTAGCCTCTGCCACCAAACATGGCACACTCATCCAATACGCAGATGACTCTACCATCATCTGCTCAGCCCAGTCCCTACCCAAACTGCAAAAAGTCACACAGGAAGCCTTTTCCTCTGTTGAAACATGGTTATCCGATGCCCAATTAATACTCAACCCAAACAAAACTAAACTACTCATCTTCCAACCCACCAAACATACTCAAAACAACTCTCACTTTAACATCACAGCAAAAGACAACACCACTATATACCCAACTGAACACACCAAATTGTTAGGAGTGGAAATAGACAATAAACTAAAATTTGACATTCACATATCCATGACCATAAAAAAAGTCCACAAATAACTAGGAGCATTATACAGAAATAAACAATTTCTCACCAAAGCAGCAAAGATTTCAATAGCAAATTCCCACCTTATCTCCACCCTACTTTATGCCTCTCCAGTATATACCAACCTAAGGCAATGTGATCTAAACAAGCTAGAGACCTGCTACAACAAAATCGCAAAATTCGCCACAGGGGCATCCTACCATAGTGACCACTGTCTCTCACTTGCTGAACTGGGCTGGCTTGAACTCCCTCACCTCCTTCAGTGGTATCAACTCTCACTCACCCACAAAACTAGTAAACCATCCACTAAATGTCCCATCCCTCCAGAATCTACTCCAACCCTATCGCACCACCAGACCACTAAGATCCAGCAACAAAAATCACTTGCAGATCACTAAAGCCAATAACTCTGCTGGTGAAGCACTATTCTTATGCGCCATAGCCAAATTATGGAACTCACTCCCACCCACAATTACCTCCATACCATCATGCACCAACTTCAAAACTTTATTAAAAGCGCACCTAAAAACATGCTGGCTATGCCCTTGCAACTCCCACTCTAATATCATCCA
>NC_056748.1:83478819-83491319 GCF_019279795.1 Protopterus annectens | reverse complement strand
TATAGATATACACATAGATATAGATATAGACATAGATATAGATATAGATATACACATAGATATAGATATAGATATAGATATAGATATAGACATAGAAATAGATATAGACATAGACATAGATATAGATATAGATATAGACATAGACATAGATATAAATATAGATATAGACATAGATATAGACATAGGTATATATATAGATATAGACATATACATAGATATAGACATAGACATAGATATAGATATAGACATAGACATAGATATAGACATAGATATAGATATAGAGATATACATAGATATAGATATAGATATAGACATAGATATAGACATATATAGACATATATATATATATATATATATGTGTGTGTGTATATATACAGACATAGACATAGACATAGATATAAATATAGATATATAGACATAGATATAGATATAGAGATAGACATAGATATAGATATAGACACAGACATAGACATAGACATAGATATAGACATAGACATAGACATAGATATAGACATAGATATAGATATAGACATAGACATAGATATAGACATAGATATAGATATAGACATAGATATAGACATACATATAGACATTGATATAGATATAGATATAGATATAGACATAGCAAAAATATAGATATAGACATATATATAGACATAGATATAGATATAGATATAGACATAGATATAGATATAGATATAGATATAAACTCACAATTGTGCATTCATGCACAATGTGGGCACTCACTGAAACACACACAAACACATAAGCATGCATGCACATGCATATATATAGACAAAGGCACACACACACACACACACACACACACACACACACACACACACACACACACACACACACACACACACACACACACACACACACACACACACACACACCTTCACTGACATGGTATCCTTTTGAATAAATGCTTGATGAACATGATAGGCTGTTACACTGTGCACTTTTTAATCATATTTCTTTATGTACTGCACTTATCAGCCAGCTTTATTTACAGTAAGCACACAGTCTTGTCTACAGAGACAGCCTTTTACCAGTGGTTGGTGGAGACTGGCTGACTCAAACATAGAACTATGATATGAAATAAGCACTTGTCTTAATAGATCCATGTTGAGTTGTTGAAGGCAGTTTCTGCAAATATAAAAACACTGAAAAATATTTGCTAAAATTGTCTTCAGTGAACCTCTTCAGGGAAGCTTTCCATGTTACCCCACACACTCCCCAGAATTTATTTATATCTAGATATAGATATATACACCAACTTCAGGGTTACACAAAAGTCAAACGCCACTGTCACCGAATGTAGTTTTAGCAAGCTTATTTCCTTTTTTTATGATTGCCAAAATTACTTTCGTTGACATGCCATACTCCCATCTTAAACCTCACCATTAAAGCAGCAGGTCATGTCTGAAATTAGGATAAGTATTTGCCAAGCTTCTGAATTTTAATTTAGATTCAGTTCCTGACAACTAAATTCTAAATGTTCGCTTTAGCTCATATTTGAAATGCTAAATTCTGAATTTAAAATATGTTCAAGTGCATGCTTCCTTTGAGGAGGGGTGAAGTAGAGTCAAAAAGCTAATAAAATGGGACAAATTCCAATACTACCAGTCTGCCCTAGACTCCTCACAACACAGCCCCAAACAATTCTGGTCCTCCATAAACTCCATCCTCCACCCAGGTAAAGTCAGTACCCCTCCTCCTAACGTCCCTCACTCCTCAGAAAATATTGCTACCTCATTCAGCACACACTTCACCGAAACCATACTATCACTCGCTAAACAACACAACCCCCCTCCCCTCCAACCCACACCTTCAACTAGTAATCTCCCCACTGCCTTCTCTTTTTCTCCTGTACCTACCTCCAACATAAAAAAACTCTTAACTAAACTTAAACCCACCAAATTAGCAGCAGACAACCTCCCAAGTGAATACCTACAAATCGCAGCTGATGCTCAGGCCTACCCAGTATCCATCTTGATTAACCGATCTCTGTCAGAAAGTTACGTTCCCACATTGTGGAAAGTCTCACATATAATACCCAGTATCCATCTTGATTAACCGATCTCTGTCAGAAAGTTACGTTCCCACATTGTGGAAAGTCTCACATATAATTCCCCTCCACAAAGGCGGACCCTCTGCAGAACTAACCAATTACTGCCCCATAGCTATTCTCTCTCTGTGGATTGGGCTGTATTATCCTCTGGCCCAGGGGCTTTGAAGGATTCCACCTCAGTCTTGAGAAGTGCAAAGTTTCTTTACAGTGATTTCCTTGGCTGGGATGTGGGGACGGGATATGGATGTCCAGGGAAATTTGTTTATGGTCTGATCTTACCAATGAGGGGTTTACCTCTGGTGTGGAACATAGAGTCCCCATGTTGGTGATGACCAGGTCCAATATGTTGTTCCCTCTTGTGGGAGTGGTGACCAGTTGTTCCATTGCATTACAGTTTATAAATTCAATGAACCATTGGACGAGGGTGTTTGGGCTTGAGCAGTTTTCCCAGTCAATGTTTGGGTAGTTGAAGTCACCCAGTAACATAGTGTTTGGAGAGACCTTCATATTCTCCAGTGTTCTCAGAAATGCCAAGTGGGGTTCCTGTAATAGGGAGGGTGTTCTGTAGCAGGCTACAAACTGAAAGGCAGTTTTGCCCGCTGCTAGTTGCACATGGATGGTTTCCGATGCTTCGTGCAGTGCCACTAACCTGGAGGTGTAGGTATCTTTGATGAATATAGATATTCCCCCTCCTTTTGTGCTTCGGTCCGAGTTTTGGGGCCGAAACGCACGGTATGAGTTATAACCTGGTAGTGCTGGGGTGCTCTCAGGAACTTTGAACCAGGTTTCTGTTACTGCACAGGCATCAATTTTCTCCATACTGAGGAGAGTCTCGAGTGCATGCATCTTGAGGTTTAGACTTCTGGCATTGAGTAGCATTACCTTTAGTTTTTTTATCTTTGGGTTGTCTATGGAGGTGGGTTTGCCTTTGAGCCTTGCCTAAAAAAGGCACTATGGGGGTGGCAAGAGCCTTGGCCAGTATACAAAAGCCTAAGGGTGACAGGTGCAAGCCGTCCCTAGCGAAGCAACATGGCTTGTCGAGCATGTCATCCCAGGCTGACAGACACTGGATCCCCTTTGAATGACACCAATACTTTAGCCAATTGTTGAAACTGATAATTTTGTCTTTATACTGTGGCATCATTCTTGGTGAGGGCAAGATGCTACTCAAGGTCAGGGATATACCAGCCTGGGCTACATGGTCAGAGAGCTCCTCTATGTCTCTTTTCATGTAGTCCAGGGAGGTACGTCTCAGGTCATTCACACCAGCATGGACAATGACGGAGTCATACTTGTACTTGCTTTGGAGTGACCTGAGTGATTACGTTATGTGGCGGATCCTGGCACCCGACAGGCAGCTTACAGTGACCTTCTCCTTGTTCAGTCTGGTGAGTGGGACGTCAGTGTACAGGACAACAGAGTCCCCTATAACAAGTGTATTTGGTGTGTTGTTTGGCCTTATGGGCTGTGACTGTGAGGCACACTGATTTTTTGAGATATGTGATTTGTGGGTATTGTTGAGGGGTGGCTGTTGCTTGGATATCTGTTTAGGAGGTCTTTGCTGTTTAGGCGATTTTTATTTAGAGCCTCCGAGTATGTTTTTGTGTGTTTATGGGTTGGGTATGAAGATGCAATAGGTCTGTGTGAGACTGGATTTGTGGTGTGGGTGGTTACCTTTTCCTCCTGACTGACTGTGCCAGTCTTGGGTTGAGAGAGCTCTGCCTCCAGTTTGGCTGTGTAACTGCATCTCTCACATGTATTAGAGTTTGTTGGAAGGAGGAGAGGGTTGCCTGTGTACATAAGGCAATTGTAACATTGCCTCAAAATTCCCAGATTCACCAGCTGGACTGGAGAGTAACCTTGAAACTGACCCTTGGACATACCAGATTAGTATAGGGAACTGTTTTTCTTACTGATCAGATTAGAGAAGGGAACTGATTTTTCACTTGATCAGGAAGGACCAATCGGGAGTCTAATACTTATGAGAAGTCAAGGAGGGTGTGTGCTTTAGTTAGTTAGTGTTTCCATATAAGAGCTGAGCAAGTGCAGGGCTTTAGAAAGAGAATAGAGTGATTACTTTGAGAGTTTGAACAGTTCTAATGAAAAAAGTGAAGAGCAGACTTTGTGGAGCCTGGAATAGTTTAAACCTGTTTAGGAGGCGCTGCCCGACGCTGCTCAGTGCGCAAAACCGCGCAAAAAGAGAGATGTAGGGTTTTAAGACAGATAGATCAAGGAGTTTAGAATTGACCCAAAATGGCCAATAAAACTACAGCTTCTAGGTAGTAACCACTCCTCCAGGGACAGGCAGGCTGTTCAGTGTTAACCACTCCCACTGGTGAACACAGAGACTTCCCTTTAGCCTAAGCAAGCACTGGCCTTCTAGAAACTTCCAAACAGTTCAGAACAGCAAATCTGTAACTGAACTTTCTTAACTTTCAGAAAGTGGGAAAAAGCAAGATTTTTTTTTTCTTTTTGTTATAGTTTAAAGGTAGCAGAGATACACAAGCAGCAAAATAATCACAACAGTGCAGTAAATGACCCCACACTTGAGTGCTAGGCCAAAATCAGGTAAAATGCAGTTTTTAGAGAAAAAAACAATTTTAAATTAAGTGCAACACAGGAAATGCAGTAAACAGGCTCTAGATGTGTTCCAAGTACTGTTACTGTTACAGATATAAACTTTAGCAAGCCGGAAAATGCCAAAAAGTAGACGGCAAAGCAGTAAAACTTAGCAAAAAATCAGAAGAAAATACTTAAAATCACAAAAGTGGCTCCTTTTCTTCTCTCAGCATTTTCTCCTCTTGCTAGGTGCTTCAGCAACAACTAGCAAGCCTGAAAAGACGCCAAAGCCACGAGGCAGCCTGGTTTTAAGAGAGAGAGCTCAAGGAGTTTAGAATTGACCCAAAATGGCCAATAAAACTACAGCTTCTAGGTAGTAACCACTCCTCCAGGGACAGGCAGGCTGTTCAGTGTTAACCACTCCCACTGGTGAACACAGAGACTTCCCTTTAGCCCAAGCAAGCACTGGCCTTCTAGAAACTTCCAAACAGTTCAGAACAGCAAATCTGTAACTGAACTTTCTTAACTTTCAGAAAGTGGGAAAAAAGCAAGATTTTTTTTTTTCTTTTTGTTATAGTTTAAAGGTAGCAGAGATACACAAGCAGCAAAATAATCACAACAGTGCAGTAAATGACCCCACACTTGAGTGCTAGGCCAAAATCAGGTAAAATGCAGTTAATGCTTTGTTTTTACCCCATTCCAACTACATTAATGTTCTGGATGTTAAACATGTTTTCTCTATGTGTGAAGCTGTATATTATTCTGTAGTCCTGTACGAAATGTAGATTTCAGATCAATAATTGTTATTGTGTATTGTAGTTTGTACCTGAATGTTTGGAAATTTTGAATAAAATGTTACAAAAAATAATAATAATTTCATTTATAATAGCTTAGTGACTCAGTAACTGCTCTCTGTTATTTATCACTAACCCTCCCAAAAAATACAATTGAGTCTGTAAATACTTAGAAATATATTGGCATATTACTTAATCACACCCTTACGTTCAATAATTATAATTAATTTTATTTATTTTATTTATATTTTCTTGACAAGGTTAATCTCTCTAGGCTAGTGACCTCTTTTCAGAAGATACCCAAGATGGTACTTACACTGACAGTATTAGGGGTCTTCCCCCACATTTTTCGATAAGTGCTAAGGCATCTTTGACACTCACCTGAGCAACCCCCAACTCATGCAGATGGGTCCTCGATTTGTTGTCTCATCCAAACAACAACATACTCATGAGTGCAGTACTCTTCCTAGCCTTCACTTCTGTACCAGTAAAGAAAATGAATCCAAAAACCTGGGAGAGGGTCTAGAACCCGCAGCCATCAGATCTTTCAGAATCAGAGTATGTTACCTTATAAACCACTGACATTATTACTTCAAAGCAGTCAAGGAACTAGAAATCTCATACATGTAAATGCCTTTACTATTCCTCAAACAGGGTTACTGTACAGTCAAAAATATTCTCATTCCAAAGTTTCAGTTTAAATGATGTCTCTTGCTTATCACCTGAAGACAGAATGATTGGTGCAGTCATTGAAACTTGACTTAAGTTTGGTGTGCTTTGTAGCTTTGTACAGTTGTTAATGAAAAAATGTTCAATACCACAAAGTTACATAGCGAATGAGCCATAACCCACTACCAAAGAGAAAGTTTATAAAATGAAAAATATACTAGCCACTGACACCAATGCTTATCACCTTAGAAAAACTCAAAAGGAAAGTTCAAAAATAGTAAACTGCAAAAAAAAAAAAAAAAATCAACAAGGTATGTTGTTTTAGTAATCTGACAGATCATACTACTGTAACTTAAACCTGGTTGAGCTCCTTTTTCTGAATTTCTACCCTCTTCTTGATCACTTTTACCTTAAACTGCACTGAAACAACTTTCCATAAAAATGATCCTCTTATGTCACTGCTAATATAATAAATTCTACAAAAATTCTACAACTATTTCTTCTTTAAAGTTCTTCCTAAAAAATACAGGATTTAGTGCTTTCATTCTCATTAATCCTACTATCAAACAAAATTTATTTCATTTGCATATAATATAAATATTATAAATAACTGTTGTCTAGATTACTTTATCTTTTAAACTCTCCCATTGCACTGCTTTCTGTAAATTTTATAACATGCTATGGTTATGTGAATATACTCACTTCACAAATTGTACTACTGCTTTCATTGCTACCTGCAGCCCAGGTCTTAGCTGAAAAGTGTCACTAGATCAGTTAACTTACCCATCCAACAAATGTGAAATAAATTAATACAATAACCCCCCATACATTGCCTATAACTTTCAGCGAGTAACTATTTTTTTGCATAATATAGGTATTATGTTACACACGTATTTATTAAATTCTGTGGTAAAATTGAATTCCTATGTGAAAGATGAATTTGCTTTTTAGATAAATTAAATCTTTTGTATGGACTAAGGAAAAATCATTGGGTAACAGTAGATGTGAAAAGTCTTTATACGAATATATAACATTGTTTTGGAATAGACACTTTGAAATATTTTTTAGTGGATAGCTCTTTGGCTAATTATACTATTGATTTAGTGTATTTCTATTTGACACATAATTTTCTTGAGTTTAATCATGATTTATCAGCAAATAAAGGGAACAGCTATGGGGGCAACTTTTGCACCCATATATGCAAATTTAGTTATGGGACTGTTTGAAGTCGAGTATTCATATAAATTGGATTGTTTAAAAATCACGTAATTTTGTATTTTAGATTTATAGATGGTTTGATTTTTTTTTATGTACAGGAGATGAAATGTTAGTTGATACGTTTTTACAGTAATTACATTATAATCATTTCAATTTTGAGTTTGATGGCATACAAAAAGGGCAGAAGGTTACATTTTTGGATGTGGAACTGGAAGCTCATTAGAATGGAAACATCAGTACTAAAATCATACACAATTTGATAATGTTTATCATTTTCTAGACAGAAAGAGTTGCCACCCAACTCATTTGTTACAGTTCTTGTCTTATAGTGAATTATTACGTATAAGTTGATTGTGCAATGATAATGAAGTTTTGGAGACAGAAATATTAAGAACATGTGGTATGTTTAAACAGAGAGGTACATAGGTTCATACGTGTTTACTAGGTTAATCACCACAAGGGCCTTTTTAAGCTTAGCCATGCATCTCAAATCTGACAAGGTCTAATGCTCTTAATAAGTGTAAGCATGGGCCTTAGAGATGAACCATTTATAAGTTATTGTTAGAGACATTGGTGCTAAACCAGGTATGAGTTTCTGTTTTCCCATCCAATTGTCCAAGTTGCACTTGAATTGGGTTAAGGAGGAATTCTGCTTCACATGGATGGGAAGCCTTTTCCATAGATGTGGTAGTCTCTGGGATACATACCTATCTCTCCAGCAGATCCTATTTATATCACAGGCAAGGTTTAAGTCTTTCAAATGGATAATTCTGGTGCTATTTGTTTTGTGGATATGTAGGAGGTCCATCAGAATGGGGTCTGACAGTTATTTTGCAAGCTTAGAATAGGTTATTTACAGATGAGCGATAACTTGATATGACTCCCTGTGTTGAAAGAAATGTATCCAAACCACACAATACGACAGAAATAGAGAGTAAGAAAATTTATTTTGTAACAATATTTAATGTTCTTACAGATAAAATAATAAATATTATAAGATTTTATTGGGGCTTTCTCCTAAAAAGTAAAGATTTTGTTAATATTTTATGTGTGAGACTGTTTATATCCTTTAAAAGATAATGGAGTATAAAGGATATGATACTCCATATTAATTTTTCTTTACCTGAATGTAGACAGAGTATAGAATTAGATAGTTGTGGAACTTGGCCTTGTGGGTGGTGCTTAATTTGTATACATGTAGTGAGGTTTTTTTAGAAATATTAATGGCGTAATATAGTCCGAGAGCTGAGTATTGTTGTAGTACTAAAGGTATAATATATGCACTTAGATGCTCATGCAGCTTTTTTACATAGGGTAAAGCAAAAGAGTATTTAAAATAAGAGTACAGGAGCATCTAAGGGATACAAAAAATAATAAACTTGAAAGTCCATTAGCAGTCCATTTTAATTTAGTACATGGAGGGGATATTAACTGTTTGGAATGTATTATTTTTAGAGCAGGCTAAGGCACATAATAGTTTGGTTTTAAAAAATAAATTGTATGAAGAGTCTGTGTTTATTTTAATAAAGTATGAAACATTTGATACCTGCTGGACTAAATGTTGAAGTTAATTGGAAATTTTTATTGTGATATTTCATTGTCTGATGAAGCAATAATAATTATTGTGAAAGCGCTCACATTTTATTAAAGTTATTTGTTTCGAATAATCACCTGCATTTCTTCTGCCTGATTGTGAATTTAGTGTTTTGTTTTTTCTGCAGTTTTTGCTGGTTCATTAGTGGTTTGCTGCTGGGATTTCTTATTTATATTTGATTGGTTGTTTATTAATTGATGTTAATAGTAATAGCAAGTGTGTTTGTACTGAAGACAGAATGATTGGTACAGTCATTGAAACTTGACTTAAATTAGTGTGATTTATTGTTTTGCACAGTTAATAATGAAAAAAAGATTCAATACCACAAAGTAACATAATGAATTTGTTTAACATAGTGAATGAGCCATAACCCACAACCAAAGAGAAAGTTTAGAAAATGAAAAATATATCAGCCACTGACATGCTAATGGAGGAGAGAGGTATGAATACGCAGAGAACAATCATGAAAAAATGATACTGTGCAAAGAGTATGTCGACAGTCAAAAAATTAGTGACTTTTATTAGAGTTAACAATGACTGGAAATCATATATTGAATGTGCAGAAATGTATTTTCAGCTAACTTGGTGTAAGATGAAAAGAAAACTGCAATTGCTTAGTCTAAAGGATATCAAGGCATGAAGCTTCCTAAGCAGTTTGTTAATTACAGTAAAGCCGGTAAATAAAATGGTTAAAGTAATTGTAAATTATTTTACAGTTTCATGTATATGTTTTATACAAGTGAATCACATCAGACACATCAAGAATGTTTCAAATGATCCAGCTATGAACAGCCTAGCCAAAAGAGTTACCAAGACTTTTAAGAAATCAGTTAACGTGATTAAACTATTCCTCTGCAATATAAAGAGGGCAGTTTCTGACAATCTTGTCAGTTTATGCAATGACAAGTCAAACTCCAGTAATTCTCTTATTTATAACTCTTAGAAGCAGTTGTTTGAAGGGAGATAGTTGACAAATAGTTTAACCAAATGTCAAGAAAAACAGCAAACATTTTGATGTCGGAGAGAAAGTTGTAAAATATGACTATAGAGAAAAAATGTCTGGTACAATAAATACTTCACTATTTTCTGGTACTAGAAAATAAATGACTGGGAAAAGTATTCTCCACCCACAGCTCGAACACGTCCTCCCAATTATTGCAAAAGCCTCAGAGAAAAAAACAAAACCACATTGCAGTGCATTACCAATCTGCATTACCAATTTGTAGATTAATTATCTTTGCCCCACAAATGCAGCACTACTGTTTAGCCCTTGCCAAAGATAAATAGCTCTTAGTAAAAAAAAGATGCATTATTCTCACTGTCTCCTTGACCCAAAAACTTTGAAGACACATTTATTTTCTTCTCCAGCAGACTTTCCAAAAGTCACCATCCTATAATCTCAGATCACAGTCCTCTCAATCGCTTATTACCCCTCGGACTTCATTTCATTGACCACTGCTTCTCAGCAATGACACCTTACACTTGGGATTTTCTCCCAACTAACATAACAGACATTACATCCTACACCAGTTTCATACATCAGCAAAAAACGTTATTAGTTATGCAACTCCCCATTATTGTTTTCTCCTTTCTTCTTCTTCCCCTTCTTTAATACAAGATTGTTTTACTAGTTATTATTTTTTTAAACAGGAAACATCTTTATTATATTATCATTTATCATACATTTATATAAATGAAAACAAATCACTTTGATATATTTTCAGTTGCAAACGTTATACATCACTTTTCTATCCAGTCATTGTCAGTCAGACATTACAAAACTCATTCAGTTCTTGCCTTCCCTTAAACGTCATTCCTAATCCAAAACATTATTCTGCATGTATTGTTCCCACAAATTCCATTTTTTTATGTAACATACTCCTAGCCTTTTCTAAAGATCCCACTTCCAGTTGTTTTATCTCTGTTACTATATATACATTCTCACTGCTCGTATCTTGCTAGGCATATCCATAAAACAAAGCTTCCATTTTCTCAGCTTTTGTATTATCTTTTGTTTAGGCTCTCCCCACATATCCTTAACTGCCATATCAGAATTTGTTTTAATTCATAATCACAAGTACTTCATTTTATCATGTTCCTGCAAATATGGGTGTTGCTGAACACATTTGCATGTAGGTACATAGTTAAAGCTATTGCCTTTGTTTTATCTTCATTAATTTCGTATCTGGAAAAGTCTTGAAACTATCTCAGAATATTCCACAACACTGAAATGTCCTTTTCTGGTTTTATCAGGTATAAAATAATATCATCTGCAAATAAAACCAATTTGTTTTGACTACCATATCAATTATATCCTGAATTTCTGAGTCCCTTATTTTCTTTGCCAATGGTTCTAAATATAAAGCACTAGACCCTCCTGTACTGTATAGAAGGACAAGGCTCTCTATTTGACCTTACCAGCCATCCAGTAAAACAGTTCACTGTACCTATCCAGGCATGTCCAAAGGGCAGTTTCAGGTGTACTCTCCAGTCCAACCGGTGAATCTGGGTATTTTGAGGCAATGTTACAACTGCCTCATGTACACAGACAACCCTTTCCTCCTACCACCAAACACTAATACATGTGAGAGATGCAATTATACAGCCAAACTGGAGGCTAAGCTCTCTCAACCCTAGATTGGATCAGAAAGTCAAGAGGAGAAGGGAAATACTTACATCACACCACCAGTCTCATATAGACCCATTAAACCAGCACTGGGAAAAAACACACATAAATACATGAAAGCATACTCGAAGGCTCTAAATAAAAATCTGCAAAAGCAACAGAGCCCTCCAAAGCAGACATCCAAGCAACCTCCACCCCCCCCAACACAAACCATGAAACACATACTTCACAAAACCAGTGTGCCATGCGATCACAGCCCTTAAGGCAAAATAACATACCCAACATATTAGTAATAGGTGACTCTATAGTCAGGCACACTGACGTCCCACTCACTAGGCTGAATAAGGAGAAGGTTACTGTTAGCTGCCTGTTGGGTGCCAGGATCCCCCACATAACACAAGCACTCTGGTCACTCCAGAACAAGTACAAATATGACTCTGTCATTGTCCATGTTGGTGTGAATGACCTGAGCCATACCTCCCTGGACTACATGAAAAGAGAGCTGGCAGGGAAGGGCTGAGGTCTTGGATCATTAGCACTTTAACCAAATGGTGTTGTACTTTGTAAAGATCGTAACCATTATGCCAACCCCATCCTCCTTTCACTGTTTTTCTCGTCTTTTGAGCCTCTCTCTAGCTCTCTCTTCTGGATTCTTATAACTCAGATGATCTCCAGCTTCCTCGTAATATTTTCCTCTCGGTCTTTGTACACTTCTGTTGCCTGTCCAGATACACTGCTCCAGACAGCAAATCCCCCTCTGAGAGGGCAGCAACAATCTGTATGGGCTTACCTCAGCCCTCATTCTATACATCATTCATTTCATTAAGCAAACTCACTCTTGATAGTACAGCAGTGCTTCTTGCTCTCTCTCTCTCTTGTGCTCTGCTATTAAAGCAACATTCACATTTAAAATAAACTCCTCAGTCAATCATTGAATAGTCAGATGGCTCACAGAATGGATAC
>NC_056748.1:83438819-83476319 GCF_019279795.1 Protopterus annectens | reverse complement strand
TAATTTTAGTGACAAGGAGATGCTGAGTGGACTTCACTGCAACATACTCTGCTTGCTTTATTCTGTAGTCAGGACCCAGAGCTCCGATTTGGTTTGCCTGATATTAAAGTGCAAACAGCAGCAGTAAATTTCAGAAAAACAATAACATTTATTTGCATTATCACTGCATTCTTCATACCTTAGAGAATTGCAGTATGCTGCACTCATATGATGCATATGAAGAAGGACTCCTAGAGGCAAAAATCGCTCCTGATGGTAGCCTTCTGTCTGCAGTCTTCTTATGTGTCTATTTGTGAGCACCTTGGTTAGCTTTAGTGAGGTCAGCAGATTTCAATTCTCTAAAATGAAGCTGTATTTAATAAGTTCTAGACTAATGCAATTAACAACAGAGCCATAAAAATCATGTAGACTAGGTGGGCCAGGTGGCATTTATTAACTGTCAAAGTCTGTAGTTTGTACTCAGTACAGCTAGCTCTGACTTTGTTGTGTCTTTTACTAAAGTATTCAGACATTTTACTTTGAAGAATTAGTAAACAAGCAATATCACATGACTTCTGTTTCCCCATATAAACAAATGAGAAAAACAGAATTATTTAAGTCAACTTGGCCTTGGTCCCAGGACACTCAAAATCTCATTATGATTCCATTATCAAACACACCTGAATTTATACTATCTCTGAGCATGTGGCTTTTTGCACTATGCATAATCCAATGGCAGCACAAATAATTAATGATTGCAATAAGACTGGTGTTAAAAAGAAAGGCATTTAAGTGCCCTTGCCTGAGTTAAAAATGCTTACTTCTTTCTCACCTTTGGATTTATGTGTTAAATAAATATGATACTATGCATTTTGGTGTTATTTCATTGCATGGGAGCATAGAATGTTTATAAGTGTACAGGGCAGAAAATACATAGTGGGACTGCCAGTTCTGTTCTGCTCATTTATAGTCGCTGCCCATGTGGAAATGTTACTTTCAAACCCCCTTTCAGATTCAGCCAAGTACCAAAAGGTTTGTTTCCCCATCTTGCAGCTATGTTCAAAACTGAGCAATGTAGACCAATTGTAAAGCATTTATCAAATTTGTTAGCAAGCAGAAAGCATCAGCTGTAGACATTCTCTGTTTTAAATGAGGGGAAAAGGGGTCACATTATGTACTTGTAATGACAACACTGCTACACCAATGAAAACCGTAACCAACTGAAAAACCTGCTAATAATGAAGTTATACCTATGAAGTGTGAGGCAATTTCTTAATTGACAGCAGAGGTTTGCAGGAAAAACTAGACTCAGTATGATCACACATAAAGTTGCAGTATATTTGTAAAAAGAAAGCCCTTACAAAAAAGTAGTTGAAGTAGTTTGTATATGGAGATATGAAATAGTTTCCAGATACACGGGTAGAAACACAAACTATGTTTGGGAACACAATTCATCCTGTTTACATAGTTCCCGATTTAACAAATGACTTGTTAATAGGGAAAGATTTCCCATCTTTAAAGACTTATGAATGAAATGAGAAGAGGGTACTGTTTTTGATAGACTAACATGTCAGTGTGGGTTGGGAATATAGCAAATGAATACGTCTATAGATACACCTCTGCTTAACCTGGAAAAGGGGAGTAACCTCTCTCTCTCTCTCTTATATATATATATATATATATATATATATATATATATATATATATATATATAAGAATATTAGTGAAACAAAGATCAAGGCATAGAAAGACCCAAATACACCAAAATCTGACTACAGTTACAGATTGAAGAAGAACATGCACATTTGCAAAATAAATAAATAAAGAGATAAATCAATAATGTAACAGTCCAGCTTTCACAAGCAAAGATAGTAGAAGTAAAGGAGCTACATAATAAAATATTGTCAAATGAGCAACCTGAAAGCATTACAAAACAGTCATAAGCAGTAGCTAAACAAAGAGAAAAGAAGAAATCACTCACCGAAAGAGTATTCCAGAGAAATAATGTTATAAAGTATGGAAAATGCACGACCTGAGTAGAACTCTTTTTTTTTTTTTTTTTTGGTCAAGCTAAGACAGAAATTCTGTCAAAACAGATAATTTGTAAACAACAAGCAAGTATTGAGAAAGAGAAACACCAATAGGAGTGGCTTTACAGGTTTAGTAAAAGGAAGAAAAAGTACCTGGTCAGACGTCTAGACCTATTTCTGTCAATGTAAAAGAGAAAACTCAAGAAAAGAAGACTGTAGGTGCCAGTGATGCAACAGGTAGCAAACTTGCCTTTGGCATAGAAAGCTGTAGGTTATATTCCCACACCAGCTAGACTGATAGGTGACACTGCTGTGCAGCATAAGGGGAGTTCTGCACTCCTGAGTGTGTTGTCCTTCAGATGAGATGTTACACTGAGATCCCACCTACTTGAGTTGGAGGTAGCTCAGGTGGATGTAAAAGATCCAACACCTATGGAAAAGAGTAGGGTCCTTTATTTCTATACAAAAAGAACTCTTATTTACAACATATTTGCATATTTACAAATATTTACAAATGTACAGATGTATAGATATACAAATATATTTACACATAGTCATAATTTCTTTTACAGTTATACTAAATTTTTGGTACTTAGTATTATAGCAAACAGATTTTGCAGGAGGCATAATTGTGACTGGATTTGGGAAACAAGTGTAAGTAACACTGAAAAGGGATACTCAAAGTCGTAACTAGTGTTGTGTCACATTGGTTAGGCAACAGGAACAATGGCAACATTCCTCTTCATGCTTACCAGACATTAGTGACGTAAGTTAATGTCAAATAAAATGAAGATGGCTGCTACTATAACAATGTTCTTCCTGCTAGAATAGAAAAGAAGTCATCATTCTGCAAAAATTACATATTCCGCGGTGGTACAGCAGTAGCATTGTTACCTCACAGCAAGAGGTTCTTCCGTTTGATTCTCGGCTTTGCTTGGGGGTGCCTTCTGTGTGGAGTCTGCATGTCCTCCCCGCGGTTGGGTAACGTTCGAAAGACATGCCTGTGTAAATGGGCGTGCCTTTGTTGAAGGTTGGGCGTTGAGCTGGCACCTCGGAGTTTCATAAAAATCTACTGCCAATCATTAGCGGACCGGAGTTCCACTGTGGCGACCCCTTACTGGGAAAAAGCCGAAAGGCAAACAACAATTCTGCAAAATTATATATAGCAAGACACCAGTACTCCTACTTGTTGGACTGTGACTTTCAGGTGTGTTTGGGTTAATAGTCGGTTTGCCTACTTTTGCCTTGATACTTTTTACAGCTCAGCATACATTTCAGTGGTGATGGTGCATTTAGACAGTTATTCTTCTGCTGTGGCTTGCTTGTATCACTGTAAAATGGTATTAGTGAAAAGGAAATTTCCGCACACTCCCCAGTTTTTACCTCTCATGTCCCTCATAAAATGATTTTCCCTAAATCCCCAAGCTTTGCAGGCAGTCCTTTACATCAGCGAGCATTGCAGTCAGGAAGCAATGCCATGCGTTACTGTTTCATACAATTTGTACGTCTGCAGGTAGTGATCTCACAGCACGGTCGCTGGGTATTGCTTTGCATACCTGTCAATTTGTTAGCAAAAGAAATTGGGCCAAAAGCCCTCAAAATAGGGACAGATTTTAAACACTGCTGTTATAAAATTTGTTAGAAATTTCAGAACTCTCAACAACTATCGGTACTTACGTATTATCGAGTTGTTTGAAATCTGGTTGCAATAATATGTAAGTACCAAATTTTCATCCCTATTAGACCCCACTGCTTTTTCTATAACCACGATCTGATTTTACTTAATATTGTTGCTAAAATCCATCTACTATTAAACATACTTTAATTTATTGTTTCATTCAATATAACACATGGCATAAAATACTTTTTATCTATTCTTTTAACATATTCTTTACTTCTATTCTTATAATGCTCATATTTAATCATATGCATGTTTATTTTTATCCACTTCTTTTATATTATTGAAAAAAAATCTTCTTTATATAGCTTTCCCCATGACCTTTTTACTCTTTTACATTTCAAAAACACATGTTCCATAGTTTCTTCTTCTTGACAATGTAAACATATTCTATTACTTTGCTTTTTATATGGCATATTTCCTTTTACTGATAATTTATCTATTACCGGTCTCCACAAAAAAATCTTTGCATTCTACTTTCTGATTACACCCTTTGCTTCTTATTTTTATAGCTTTATTTTTTTCATCTGTTAGATTTTCCCATGGTTTTGCATTGTAATACTTTATCATCACATCCTTATATCATACTTTTCTACCTTTTCCTGTATCATCAGTTTTTATTTTCCACAAAAAATATTTTCCTTGGTAAATTTTATTTCTTCATTATACTTTTTTTTCTCTTTTACTCTTTTTTGCCGTACCCCCAAATGTATCGTACTTAGTGTACTCTTTTTCTCTTTTGCTCTTTTTTGCTGTACCCCCAAATGTATCGTACTTATATTTATACAGTTTTACAACTAATCTCTTATCGTTTTCATTTATCAGCTTTAACACTTTGTACAAGTTCAATGAAGTAGCATATACCGCTGTGTTAATTAACCCTAAACCTCCTTCCCCTTTATGTACATAGTTACATAGATAACTCCTCTTTTTATTGGATTTATTCTAGAACCTCATATAAATGAAAAGATATCTGCAATAATTCCTTTTCAAGTACTATTTGCAGCATAAATGCACTTGCTAAGTATGCTATTTTTCCCATCAGTACTGAATTTATCAAATAAGGCTTTTTTTAAATGATAATTTATATGTTCCCTAGAAAAGACAGGTTTGTTTTATCTCTTCTGTTTATTTCCAGATTAATTCTATTTATATATTTATTCTCAAATTTTATACCTACACAGGAATTTCATTCATTGTAAAACACATACCCCTATCTTTACTACATCACATAACCTTTATTTTTCTCTTTATTTAAAGCCATCTCTATCACCTCTAGGAAAATATTTATGCAAACTATTACTTCTTTTTTCCAAATTTTGTTTTTTGAAATTATTATAATGTCATCTGTAAATGTTAAATGAACTGGAATTCTTTACCCTTCAGGTGTTATATACACTTCCTCCTTCATTTTGTAATTTATTTCACATACAATCACATTCATAACTAATGCAAAGAATATACAGCTCATTGGACATCCCTGTATTACACCATTCTTTGTATGTACCTCTTGGCTTAACCAGCTATTTACAAGTATTTTTGCTTTATTATTAATATACACTGATGTGGGCGGCCGCTGTGGTGCAGCGATTAGCATTGCCGCATCACAGCAAGAGGTTCTCCGGTTTGATCCTGGGCTGCGGTGCCTTCTGTGTGGAGTCTGCATGTCCTCCCTGTGGTCACATGGATTTCCTCCGGGTGCTTCGGTTTCCTCCCACATCCCAAAGACATGCTGTAAGTGGATTAGACACTCTAAATTGGCCCTAGGGGTGTGCTTTTGTGTGTGTGTGTGTGTGTGTGTGTGTGTGTGTGTGTGTGTGTGTGTGTGTGTGTGCCTTCTGTGGAAGGTTGGGTGCCGGGCTGGCAACTCGACACCGTAAAACTCCACTGCCAGTCATGAGCGGACAGGTGATCTGCTGTGGCAAACTCTAACTGGGAAAAGCCGAAAGAAGAAGAAGATTAATATACACTGATGTACAGAATTTCCTAACTCATTCTTTCATTATCCCCCATAAGATTTCATGTCCAGTTGTATCAAATGCATTCTTAAGGTCTTCTATCATGCTTTTTACTTTTCTTTTCTATTCATAGTATCGTTCACAATTTCTCTATTAATAATTCTTGACAACTCTTCCCCTTTATATTATATATACTACCTTCCATAACATTAGGGTTATGAAACCAGACAAGGGGGTGGGATGGTTGTTATGGAATATGAAGATTATGTTAACAGGCTGCATGAATTTGTCTTTGACACTGATTTTTATGAAGAAACATCTTTAAATTTCATGCACATCTCATATTCCAAGATTGACTTGATATTACAGGACTTGTTGGACCAGGGGCAAATCAGTTATGATGAATGCCTATTCTTGCATTGTGAATATCCTGAGATCCCTTCAATCTTTGGACTCCCAAAAATGTATAAACACCTTACAAACCCCCCAGTGAGGCCCATAGTGAATGCATCCAGATCTAAAACTCACTCATTGGCCAAGTACATTGATATTACATAAAAAAATGTGTTGGACAGTTTTTCATATATTTGTAAAGATTCATGGGATTTTTATTTTGAAATTTAGGGAGGTGACATATACTGAAATATTTTCTTTTGCTACAGTTGATGTTGTGAATTTATTTAATGTTATTCCCCATGAACAAGATTTACTTTGGCTTCATGATTTTTTGTGGAATTTACAGATTTTTGTAACAGTAAGGTCAATACATTGGTGACCCTCATGGAGATGGTGTTGAAAAATATTTTCTACAGAAAAAATGTGTGGCAATGGGGGCAGCTTGCGCCCTCATTTTTGCCAGCATCATTATGGCCTATTGGGAAAAGAAGTTAATTTTTGGGAATAAGGTACCTTTGCCTTGGGAGTTATATCTATATTTCTTGGATGATGAGTTTATTATTTTGAAACACAAATTAGCTGATTTTGAGTTGTTTGTTGAATATTTGAACAATACTACAACTTTCCTAAGATTTACCCATACTTTCAATACAATGAAAATCAAATATCTGGATGTCCAAGTTTCTACAGATATAGACAGGGGGAAATTTATTAGTAACATCTATAGGAAGCCAACAGACTGCAACAGTATCCTTCCCTTTGGTAGTAGCCACCCTTGTTACCAGAAAAAAGCCATTATTAAAGGACAGTATGCTAGATCAACTAGGTAATTCTCTGAAGATGAAGTCTATCAGAGTGAGGCCTTGTTTTTGGCTGACATGTTTAAGGCCTGAGGCTATCCTGGTTCATTAATACAAATGGTGAAAGATGAGACTGAGATCAATAGAATGGATTTTTTTAAAACCCTTGCTTAGGATGGATATAGGAATAGAAATGATCTCAGTTTCCATTAAGTCTGAAAATGAGAAATATTTTTCCTGTCCCTTTGTATTGACATACAATGGTATATACAAGCAAATTAATGAGATTCTAAAGAAAAATTGGCACATATTTTCATGTTTTGATGGTTATATTGACACCTTAAGGAAAATTCCACAGATAGTGTACAGAAGAAGAAAAACTATTAAGAATTTTTTAGAGCAGATCAGTACAAATACACTGGGGCCCACACACAGAATGATGGGGACGTTTACTTGTGGGTTATGTAAACAGTGTAAATACATCCAGGTGAGACACATAATTATTGCTAACAATATTGAGTTAAGAGACCACTTTTACTGTGACTGTAACACTTGTGGCATTGTATATTTAGCAGTATGTCAAAGCTGCCCCTGTTTTTATATGGGAAAGACCAAAAGGAAGTTTCATGAAAGGATATATGAACACTTGCTGCATATCAAAAAAACAGAATACAAGCAATTCTTTAACTAAACATATACTGAAACTTCCTGGTCACAAGTTTTTATTTATGGTGATTAACACAGTAAAAGAAAACCCTAGAGGGGGGCCTTGAAAGTAATACTTGAATGAAATTAGTTATGATGGCAAGTTAAATTGAATGCCTACAGTTCCCCAGGTTTAAATAAGAATGTTTCAATAAGTAGTATTTTAAAACTTTTTTTATTGAAAGTGTGATTTAACATGATGTTATTCATGATTTTACTGTTTTATGAGGACATAACTCCCAGTTTTAAAAGTGGATATTTGCTGATGAATGGGGGTGTTAATGTGAAGTAATTTTTCATTGGGTATTGGTGAGCATGTGATTGTTACTGAGGTTTTCATTGGGTATTGGTGAGCATGTGATTGTTAATGAGGGTATTTCATTGATATTACTGTTTTGTATGTGTTTCTGAAGAAGTCTTTGATATAAACTGGATGAAAGCGCTTAAACCTATTAAACTTGAATTGTTTTTGTCCATCAAGTGGTTGGTGAAGTTTGTACTGCCTCCATTTTCCATTGCCAATTTTACTGCGAAGTGGTCTTTCCTTGGTTCTCAGTTTTTATGTGGTTAGTTTCAAATCTCTTTTGTGTTATTTTCATAAAGATCTCATTATTATTCAATAATATCACTCTCCAGATTTTGTCTTCTATCTTCCTTCTTCCATATGAATTTAAGTATTGCACTACATAATTCTGTATACATAAAACCTTAATTTAACCATTCATTCAAAATCTTTAAAAAATATTTTTTGCCAATCCCTTAAATGATTACACATTTCATACCATATTCCATCTGTTCCTGTGGCTACATCTATATTTACTTGTCCTAATACTTCATCTTGCTCATTTAAATAAATCTCCTTTTCCAACTCTTTAATCTCTTTCTCTGTCAACTTTTTAAATTTCTGTTTTTATTTCCTTTTACATTTTTTTATTTATCTCATTACACTGCTGTCTTCCTTAACCTAATCTGTTTAAGTAACTCAATACTGTTTCTATTTTTCCTTGTAAAATATCTTTGCTTATATAACTATTATTGTATTTTTTCTTGATTTCTTTCATATAATTCTTTTTGTCAAAGTACTTTTTGTCATTATGTTCTAAATCATCCAGTGCATCATTATATGTTCTTTTATATTTTTATTTGTCTACTTTTATCACATCATATTGTCACTATAAAAAACATTTTTTATATTTTTCTTAAAGATCATCCAACATTCATACCATTTTTTATAAAATTTACTCATAGTAATCTGATCATTTCATAACTGTATTACTAATCTCTTTCTTTCTTCATTCCATGCTTTCTCATTTATCCTTTTATTCCTTTGCCTATTTGCATATATTCCATGTTTTCTTTTATCACTTGCCATATTGAAAGATGATCAGAAAATTCTGTTTCAACTACCTCCCCTTCTCCTATAACTAAACCTTCTGATACTATAAAATAATCTATTTCAGTTCTATACGTAGGCCTTTTGTAAGTTCATGAATTTTTGTCCCAAAGTTTAAACTTACCACATCTTATAACGTCTAACATTTTTCTTACATTGTGATATCTGTGCACTGGCCCAGTAATCAAAAAGACTCAATCCTCACTACTAGTACCAGTGAGGGGTGTCCACATTGGGAGGATAACAAGTACACACAGTAAAGTACATTTCCCTTAAGAGCACACAGAGATCAGTCAGTCTGGCATTGCTTCTCCCTCTCTCTCCAGATCCCCAATAAGACTCTCCACTGGCACAGCTATAGGATTCAGATCTCAGGTGAGTAGTCAAGCCAAAACCTCCAGTATCCTCTCTGCCCAACCAGTGCTTTGTGTCCCTGCCCAAGTAGCTGACACACACACACTTTGAGATTTGATTTATGTACAAACACACAGACACTCCTGGGGAATTCTGGCACAGGTTCACTAGCTATGCCCCCTTCTACCCAGGCTATAAGGTAGTAATTACTGCCACCAACTACTCTTATCAGCTACACTAAGGCCCATGCCAGAGGGTGTCCATTTCTACTGTGCAATGTTACTATTATCCAAATGGTAAGTGTGACGAACAGCAAGGCTATTAGAGTGGCTTGTACAGTATCACCAAATACATGCAAGTACTGTGAGAGCTTAAATTATCTCTACATGAAACAGCCACAGTTAAGGTTTAAAAATATTTCACTCAGAGCGGACAGCAACGGACAAACTGTTAACCACAAAAAGTTCTAAACGCCAAAAGATGAGTAGCCAGCCAAAACGTTAACGCTTAATTTTATTAAAACACAAATACATCCAGCGTTTTCGCTACCTGTAACAGGAAGCTTCATCAGAGGTATTAAAAAAACGTGAGAATGCGTTTTAAATAGCAAATATAAGCTACGTCATCGTATTGAGCAAGGAACCATAAATTAAAAATATTTTAAAAACAATACAATGAATAAACAGTACAATGAATACAATCAGTCACATAATACTTGTATTTAAAAGTTAATAATCATTTGAACACGTGTGTGAATTGGATATTAGACACATGGTCGATTCAAACAGAGCTAACTTTAGTCAGTTTAATATCACTAAAGAGCAACTTTCAGCTCTAAACTCTCTGCGTTATGCGGGGGTAAGAGTTATTAAACCTGACAAGGGTGGGGGTCTGGCCATTTTTGAGCAAAATGATTATTCTGAACGTATGTTTAGGGTCTTGTCCTCTGAATCGTACCACAAGTCATCCATCAATGAGATGAACATGTGCTCTAAAAGAATTAGAGGCTATTTTAGAGACCTTTTCATTAATGGTAGAATTAACGAGGACACCTTTAAATACATTGACATCTTATTTGCTAGAACACCAGTGATGTTTGGAATCCCCAAAGTCCATAAAAACCTTGGGGACCCACCAATGAGAGCCCTCATTGATGGTAGGGCTTCAGTCACCTACCCATGTTCTAAGTATGTTGATTCACTCCTTAGGAAATATGTTGAGTTGATGCCAACTATATGTAAAGACTCGTGGTCCTTTCTATCTGATATTAACAACTTCAGAGAGAGTCAAGTCAATAACTTTTTGACGATAGATGTGGTAGATTTATACACATCTATACCACATTTAGAGGCACGTGAGTGGATTGAACTCCTTTTGATAGAACTTGGTGCTCCATCTAATGAGATTGATAACATCACGGAACTTCTTGATATTATTCTTACGTCCAATTTTTTCATTTTTGAAAATGATGTATACATCCAGAAACAGGGCGTTGCCATGGGCTCCCCTTGTGGAGCAGCTGTAGCCAACTTAGTTATGGCATTTTGGGAAAGGAAGTTTGTACTTAGTAATCCGGAATGGAGTAACAAAATTTCTTTCTATACTCGCTTCCTGGACGATATTTTCGTTCTTTTTAAAGGGAATTCCAGTGAAGCAGAGCTATTTGTCAACTATTTAAATAGTACAACTTCCTTCCTAAGGTTTACATACAATTTCAATACAGAAGTAATTAGTTATTTGGATGTAAAATTAATTAGAAATGGCCAAACTCGATCACTCAGTTCTGTTATTTATAGGAAAGACACATATGTAAATTCGTTTCTTCACTTCTCTAGCTCACATCCTCTGAAACAAAAGAGAGCTATTGTTAAGGGACAGCTTGTGAGAGCTGTCCGTATGTGTAGTGAATTAGAAGATTTTCGTGTTGAATGTGAGACTTTGAGAAACTTATTTTCTAATAGGGGTTACCCGCTGGGTTTGATTGACGACTTAATCGTAGAAGTACGTCATAAAAGAACTATTGGCTTTTACAAATCTCTTTTGTCATCTATCCCGCTACCTAGTGGTGATGTAGGGCCACTTGAAGAGTTTAACGAGAGTTTGAGCCCCGTAGTTGTGAGCATAGAAAAGGTTCCCACTAATGTGGCTTTATGTAGTTTCATTTCAACATTTAACGTGAACTCTAGTCAAATTCGAGACATTCTATACAAAAATTGGGCTTTCATTGCTAATAACAGTTCCCTCCTTGAAAAACTTGGTGAAAAACCACACATTGTTTTTAGACGAGGGCAAAACATCAAAGACCTTCTTTACACTAGTTCATTGGGGGTTATTTCCTCTAGAAATAAGGGGTCTTTTTCCTGTGGTGCCTGTAACTACTGTATTCACATTAAAACAGGTAGCTTTTGTACAGTAGAAGGGAACAATAAATTTCCAATTGGCCACAGAATTGACTGTAATACCAAGTCTATAATTTACATAGCGTTCTGCTCCTGTTGTCCTGCCTTCTATATCGGTAAGACCGATAGAAGGTTTAAGGACAGGATTTACCAACATATCTATGCGATCAAAAACAAAAAAAGTGAGAACGCATTGGCCAAACATATTGACCTATTGCCAGGCCACTCTTTTCTGTTTATGGGTATAGACCATCTACCAGTGTCAGTTAGGGGGGGACCTGTTTCTCTGTTACTGGAGGTACGTGAACTTCTCTGGCAGCTGAGATTGAATGCTTTCAGTACCCCCGGTTTAAATGAAAGCTGTAACATAGCACCTTTTTTGAAACTTAAGGCACATATGAGGTGACAACCTGGGTTTTCTTAAAAAATTTTTTACTAGTTAATATTATACATATATTTTTTGATTACTTCATTATATTCCAATTTTCAGTTTCCCACTTTTAGATAGATAGAGCCCCTTTTATTTTGATTGGTCTGTTTTTATTTTGATTGGTCTGTTTTTATTATATTAAGAACATAAACAGACAATATAAAATATTTCTACTAGGTTAAGTGAGGATAAATATGTTCTTTAACTATATATTCACATACATTTTTTACACTGTATGTGAGTTTTCCACACGTGGGCAATTTTGATGTGTGAAACACTATTGTTCTAAAGCTGTTTTGAATGATATTTGAAATATACAAACAGCATGCTATTGGTTTGCTTCACAAAGCAGAAAGTATATTAATTGAATGTGATTTAAATGTCTGCCAATCAGTACTATGTGATGCATTGCTTATCACGTAGAAGTTTTTTTTGGCTGTTTTTGGCTAAATTTAAAACATATACATAGGTATGATTATTAACTTTTAAATATAAGTATTATGTGACTGATTGTATTCATTGTACTGTTTATTCATTGTATTGTTTTTAAAATATTTTTAATTTATGGTTCCTTGCTCAATACGATGACGTAGCTTATATTTGCTATTTAAAACGCATTCTCGCATTTTTTTAATACCTCTGATGAAGCTTCCTGTTACAGGTAGCGAAAACGCTGGATGTATTTGTGTTTTAATAAAATTAAGCCTTAAGGTTTTGGCTGGCTACTCATCTTTTGGTGTTTAGAACTTTTTGTGGTTAACAGTTTAAAAATATTTAATAATAAATAATAAAAACACAAGAATATAGAAAACAGACTAATCTTACTATTTCTATCTCTGAGAGAAATCACTGTATCTAAATATCTTACTTACAGAGCAAGCACATATACATGAGAAGTGCTGGTGAGTTGTTAACAGGTCTGAAGACAAATACAAAATGCTATACTTTCTTTCTGAGATAGTACTTAAATTGATAATACACATTACTATTGAGTCATTTCAGATTACATCATTTTTGTCACTTCTGCTGAAATTTCCCAGGCTCACAGAACTCAAAATTTTAACATTTCTTTGTGATGTGCACCTGCCAGGAAGCCACAGTAATAAAAGGAACTTTACATGTGAAACCTAATCACCTCTGTCTTAGGTAATAGAAAGAATTTCCTAGTCCAGACATCCTGTCTCCTAGCTTGTGATCACACAGTGTCATAATTTTTTTACTTATCAGCTTTCTTCCAGTATGGTGCACTGTGGTTACATTTTTAAAGCTTAGCACATAACACAGTTTTCTTACATTTGTGAAACCAGCCTATGGATCATATTAATATTTACAATGACATATAATTATTTACAAAATTAAATCTGGCTAGGCTGGCAGTCCCTCAGTTTTTCACATTTCTTCTACTCCTGAGAACTCAAGTTACTTTTTCAAGTGTCCCTTGAGAAACGTTGCTTTAGAGGGTTGAGTCTATCTGGGTGTACCTTACCCCATTCCCGGCCTTGAGAGCCCATCTGCGTTGGCATTGCTAATCCCACTGCAGTGCTGCACTGACATATCATATGCTTGCAACCCTTGGCTCCACCTTAGTAACTTGGCATTTTGCTGGCTGGCTTGATGTAACCATGATAGGAGATTGTGATCTGTAACTTCAGTGAATTTCCTTCCATACAGATAAGGCTGATGTTTCTGCAGTCCCCACACTATGGCTAGACATTCCTTTTTTACAGCTGCATAGCATTCCTCCCTGGGTTGAAGCCTACGGCTAAGATAAACCACTGAGTGCTCTTCTCCCACTGAAGAAATCTGGCTAAGTACAGTCCCCACCCCATGGTTTGAAGCATCCACCTACACAACACATTCCTTGCTGTTCACTGTACCTAAATATCTTACTTACAGAGCAAGCAAATATAGATGAGAAGTACAGTTGAGTTGCTAACAGGTCTGACAACAAATAAAAAATGGTATCCTTTCTTTCTGAGATAGTCCTTAAATTGGTAATACACATTAATATTGAGTCATTCCAGATACATCATTTTTGTCACTTCTGCTGTAATTTCCCAGGCTCACAGAACTCAAAATTTTAACATTTCTTTGTGATGTGCACCTGCCAGGAAGCCACAGCAATAAAAGGCACTTTACATGTGAAACCTAGTAATCACCTCTGTCTTAGGAAATAGAAAGAATTCCCTAGCCCAGACATCTTGTCTCCTAGCTTGAGATCACACAGAGTCATAAATTCTTTACTTATCAGCTTTCTTCCAGCAGGGTGCACTGTGGTTACATTTTTAAAGCTTAGCACATAACACAGTTTTCTTACATTTGTGAAACCAGCCTATGGATCATATTAATATTTACAATGACATAGAATTATTTACAAAATTCTATCTGGCTAGGCTGGCAGCCCCTCAGTTTTTCACATGTCTTCTACCTCCTGAGAACTCAAGTTATTTTTTCAAGTGTCCCTTGAAAAATGTTGCTTTAGAGGATTGAGTCTATCTGTGTATACCTTACTTTATTCCCTGTCTTGAGAGTCCATCTGTATTGGCATTGCTAATCCCACTGCTGTGCTGCACTGACATATCATATGCTTGCAACCCTAGGCTCCACCTTAGTAACTTGGCATTTTGCTGACTGGCTTGATGTAACCATGTTAGGGGATTGTGATCTGTAACTTCAGTGAATTTCCTTCCATACAGGTAAGGCTGAAGTTTCTGCAGTCCCCACACTATGGCTAGACATTCCTTTTTTACAGCTGCATAGCATTCCTCCCTGGGTTGAAGCCTACAACTGAGATAAATCACTGGGTGCTCTTCTGTCTCTGAAGAAATCTGGCTAAGTACAGTCCCCACCCCACAGTTCGAAGCATCCACCTACACAACACATTCCTTGCTGTAATCTGGACTGGATAACACAGGAGGGTCCTCCCAAAGGTTCTTTAAACTTCTGGAATGCCTGCTCACATGCTGTGCTCCACACTACCTTATCTGGCTTGTTTTTCCTTGTCAGGTCTGTGAGTGGAGCAGCTATGGTACTATAACTGGGGACAAACTTTCTGTAGTACCCTGCAGTCCCTAAGAATGCCCTCATCTGCTTTTTAGTAACAGGTGCAGGCCATGCCTGAATGGCTTCCACTTTGGCAGGTTCTGACCTGAACTTACCACTCCCCACTCTATGTCCCAAGTAGGAGACCTCTGCCATACAAACCTGACATTTGCTGGCCTTATTGGTCAACCCTACCCTCTGTAGTCTGCCCAGCAACTCCCTGACATGCTGAAGGTGCTTTTGCCAGGAATGGCTGTAGATGGCAATACCATCTAGGTAAGCAAGGGCAAAAATCTCCTGCTCCTGCTAAGATATGCTCTACCAGCCTCTGGAAAGCTGTTGGGGCATTTTTCATCCCAAAGGGCATTTTGTGAACTCATACAAGTCAAAAGGAGTCACAAAGGCTGACCTCTGTCTAGCACTGGGAGTCAAGGGCACCTGCCAGTAACCCTTGGTAGGATCAATGGTGTTAAGATACTTAGCCCCGCCCAGTTGCTCTAGGGCTTCATCTGTCCTAGGCATGGGGTAAGCATCTGACTCTGTGTTACTATTTAATTTCCTGTAGTCCACAAATAATCTGGTGATGTCATCCTTTTTTGGTACCAGCACCACTGGGAAGGCCCAGGGACTGCTGGACTCCTGAATTACCCCTAGTTCCAACATTTCCTGTATCTCCTCCCTCAGAGTCTGTTTGACTCTCCCAGTCACCCTATAAGGGGCTTGGAGCCTTTGAGATCCTGTACCCACATGGTTCTGCACCAGGTGGGTGCACCCTGGTTTCCCAGTGAACATGTCCCCAAACTCCTGTAACACTGCTTGGATTTCTCGAACCTGAGTAGGAGATAGCTGCTGGGACATTACTACCCCTTCTACTGAGGTGTCAGTCTGAGCCTCACTGAGGAGATCAGTCACCAGATCTCCCTCAGACTCCTTTTGCAATCCACTGTAAATACTCAGCACAAGGGCCTCCCTATCATGGTAAGGTTTCATCATGTTAACATGGTAAAATGTGTGCCTCTGCCTCCTGCCTAGCAGTTCCACCTTGTAGTTAACATCACTGACCTTCCTTACCACCTTCTAGGGTCCCTCTCAAACTGCCTGCAGCTTGTTGTGTCTGACAGGAATGAGAACCATTATCTGCTGCCCTACAGCATACTCTCTAGCTCGAGCATTCTTGTCATACCAGACCTTTTCCTGGTGTTGGGCTTCTGCCAAGTTCTCCGGGGCCAAGCCCATGAGTTCCCTGAGCCCTGTCCTGAGGTTTAAGACATATGCCACAACAGACTCCTTGTGAGATTTACACTCATCTTCCCACTCATCTCAAATTAAATCTAGAGGTCCTCTCACCCTATTCCCATACAGCAACTCAAAGGATGAAAAACCTGTGGATTCCTGGGCAACCTCTCTGTAAGCAAACAACAGATATTTGTCCCAATCCCTCTTAAACTGGTCTGCAAATGCCTGTATCATGGACCTGAGTGTAGAGTTTAACCTCTCAACAAGACCATTAGTCTGGGGATGGTAAGAGGTGGTCTTTATGTGCTTCACCCCAGAGTGCTTCCACAGATAAGCCAGCAGGTCTGACATGAAATTGGCACCTCTGTCAGTCAGTACTTCTTTTGGTTAGCCTACCCTGCTGAAAATCTCTAACAAGGCATTTGCCACCTTTTCTGCCTCAATGGAGGACAAAGCCACTGCCTCGGGGTATCTTGTAGCATAATCTACTACTAGAATATACTTTTTCCTGTGGAACTTGGGGTACTCAGAGGCTAATATCCATAGCTACTCTCTGAAATGGCTCCTCAGTCACAGGCAAAGGCATCAAAGGAGCTTTCACCTTGTCTGCTGCCTTGCCTACCTTTTGGAACTGCTCACAGGTCTTGCAGTACCCTGCTACATCTCCGAAAATTCCAGGCCAATAGAAGTTCTGCATAATACATCTCTTTGTACGTTTTATGCCCATATGACTTGTAAAGGGAATAGCATGGGCTATGGCTAGAAGTGCCAGATGGTAGGCTCTAGGCACTACCAACTGCTGTATCCTCTCACCCTCTAGCCTTCCCTAAGGAGTCCACTCTCTATACAGTAACCCTTTGTCCCAGTATACAGATTCCCCCTTCCCTTGAGAATTAGGTGCCTGACTAGCTACCTGCCTCAGGCCTTGTAATGTAGGGTCTGAGAGCTGAGCCTGTCTCAACTCTCTCTGTAACCCTTCCCAGCTCTCCTTCCACAGGAAGTCTGGCATCCTCTGACAGCGGTGCCTCACTGTCAGCCTGGGTACTACTACTCACCTGTTGCCTTGCAGTCACTCTGTCCAAGGGAACATCAGTACCTACAAGCAGCTGTGGCTCACCTTCAGTCTCACTGCTACAGGGTAGCTCCCTCCCTGAAGTAACCGCCTCACCAGTTCTGGATGCAAGTATGCAGTCTGACTGGGTCACCCCTAGGCTACCAGACCTACATGCTTGTTTCCAAGCCTGACTGCATGTAAGTGCATGAACACACGGTACTGCTTTATCAAAATCCTTTCCTATTAGGACACCTGCAGGATAGTAGTTTGGTACCTCTGTTGTCTCAAGACAACCTAGTATTGGCATTTTGTCATTCCCACTTATTACTGTGTTCTCCACCTTGCCTCCATGGACATCTGTATGCTACATGACCCCACTGGTTGCATTCAAAACATTTAACCCTAGGTCCTGGATGTGTACCTGGCCTAGGGACTTCCCCTGCTACTGGCAGATTCTGTTGGAGCAGTCTGGGCTGGCCACCATGGGTTACCTTAGACCCATGAGCAGCACTGGGTGTCCCTTTCCTGTGCAGGGATGCCCTGCTTCCACAACTCATCTGAAGTAGCACATTGTCTATCAGCTAACCAGATCCTCATGTCCTCAGGCAAAGTGCTAAGGGCTTGTTCCCTCACCAAAAGTTTATATACAGTTTTCTTTTATCACAGTTAATTAACAAATGTCTTTCTTTTCCACAAAAAACATGTGTTGGGTTGCCCCCAGTATTTTACGACATCCCTGTTACCATACACATTTATCATGCTTGGTATATGTATCATTTTTTTGTCTTTCTATTTTTAACACAATATTTCAGTCTTACACACTATTCACTTATCCACCTCAATCAACCCCTTTTATCATAAACTTCTGCAATGCCCAGTGCTTTGTTACATAAAATTTTCAAATGCCCTTTCTAAGTCTCTCTTTTCACCTGTTCAAAATCGTACATGAATTTTCTTTTTTGTTTCCCTTTTAAATGCTTTAATCACATAACGATTCTTTTTTTTTCATATTCTCCAAGAAAATTCTCCATTGAAAAAAGTTTCACATGTAATGTCATAAAATGTCTCTTTGTTAATAAGAATAAATTATCTTCCCGCATGTGCTTTTATACCCAAAGGAGCTATTAAATTGTCTCACACTTCATACCTGTCCATTTCTTTGTCTTCTTTACTTTGAATCCTTTCCACATACTTCTGTTTTTCATTTTCTTATTCTCTACTGCTACTCCCCTTTGCCTTTTTTTTAAATTTCTCTGCATATTTTTTTCTTTTCCATCACATCACTATTCTTCAGGATTGTCTCTGCTTCCTCCTTTTGTATTTTGTCCACAATGTACCCCCAAGAAATGTCTTCTTCATTTTTGGGCTCACTCTGCATCACCATTTCTTTAAGTAAATCATCCCACAATCCTCCCAATTGGAGGGTTGTAATTATCCCACTATCATTTGCTAACTCATCTCCATCAAACAGGTTGCTTTGAAACTTTTCCTTAGACTCCTGCACACATTCTCCAGTCTTGATATTTGCTTTCTCCTCCATTTCTCTCACCACTCCATTAGTTCCTTCTCTCTCCATCTGCCTCCTTGTTTCTCTGGGCCACCTCTGTGCCTGCAATGGAAACAGAAAGTGCTCCTGCAAAATGGGTCCCACTAGCAACAATGATGAGTAGGGGGAAGTTCCATCATGCTCCAGCTCAAAATCCCGTAGTAGTATAAACACCACCTTGGTCACCCCTGAAAAGAGGAGACTAACCTGGAAACAAAGGATTAATAAAAAAGAGGTATAAATTCATCATCGTCTTTCGGCTGTTCCCTTTAGGGGTTGCCACAGTGGATCATCTGTTTCCATTTCTTCCTGTCCTCTGCATCTTTCTCTGTCACACCAACCACCTGCATGCCCTCTCTCACCACATTCATAAACCTTATCTTAGGCCTTCCTCTTTTCCTGTTACCTGGTAGCTTCATCCTTAGCATCTTTTTCCCAATATACTCAGCATCCCTCCTCAGCACATGTCCAAACCAATGTAATCTTGCCTCTCTGACTTTGTCTCCAATTCTGGGCTGACCCTCTAATATACTTATTCCTAATCCTGTCCACCCTTGTCACACCCAGTGCAACTCTTAACATCTTTAACTCTGCCACATACAGCTCTAACTCCTGCCTTTTTTTCAATGCCACTGTCTCCAACCCATATAACATAGTTAGTCTCACTAACCTCTTGTAGGCCTTCCTTTTCACTACTTACTGGTACCCGTCTGTCACAAATCACTCCTGACACTCTTCTCCACTCACTTCATCTTGCCTGTACTCTGTTCTTCACCTCTCTTCCACACTCACCATTACTCTGAACTATTGATCCCAAGTATTTAAACTCATTCACCTTTGCCACCTGTACTCCTTGCATCCTCACCCTTCCTCTATCCTGCCTCTCATTCACACACACACATATTATGTCTTAGTCCTGCTGACCTTCATTCCTCTTCTCTCTAGAGCATATCTCCATCTCTCCTGGGTCTCCTCCACCTGTTCCCTACTCTCACTACAGATCACAATGTCATCTGCAAACATCATAGTCCACAGGGACTCCTGTCTGATCTCGTCTGTCAATCTGTCCATTTTGTTCTGAGATATTTGCTGATAGAAAACAAACTAAAGAAGAAAATTAATGGGTTGTGCTCACTCACACTCAGACATAGGTAGAGCAATTTAAAAAGTAAAAGAAAAAGGAAGGATAGTGCATACCAAGAGACACACTAAACTTGAACATGACCGTAATGATATTCTCAAGCCAAAGTAAATGAGCCTTAAATAGATGAAATAGAGTGCCACACATCAGGTATATAGAGAAAAAGCTCAAGAAACATAAGCAGGTGAGAATGCAGCTGACACAGAAGAATACTGGTATGAAATGCCTTTCTTATGAGAAGAGTTAGACACTGATACTTGGTAGGGCACGGGGCATTATGCCACCCACCTCACAACAGACTGATCCAGAGCAAACTCCAGAGTTGGCTTGACTTCCAGGTAACCCAGATAAAGTTAAAAATTTTGCAGTGAAAAGACAATACTTTAAAAATAGCAAATGAAAAAAAAAAGCTCAGTTTCATTTAATTTGGCTAACCCAATAAGTAAAATGGTCTAGAGACCATTTTCAGCCATGACCAAGATAACAGTTACATTCAGATGTATTTCAGATACTAACTTCAATGTGCATTAGAATTCATTTGCAATATATTCACAATAACATAAAATTAGTCTACATTTAGCATTGGATACTACAAAATCCTTAAATGCGAATAGTATTTAGCCCACATTTAATTACAATCACAAATTGTCGACAGTAGTAGAAGGAAGAATATGTGCACAGATAAATGTAAAATTATAAATAGTATGTATATTTTATTGGCTGCATGTTGCTGAGAGTATTGGATGCACACCTAGTATAGAGTTTTGTTAGTTATTTAAGAATTATCCTGTAATTCTAAAGCAATTGCACTTCTATTTATTTATAAGGTTCTCCTTTAATAGCTTTCTAAAATGGGTGACTTTGCTTGGCCTATGCAGTTTGTTTAATAGTGTGTTATACATCATAGGGTGTTTCATGCCTTGGGGGCTGTTTGCTGTATAGCTGTTGAGTGTCATGTCCTCCAAAGTCATAATTTATACTTCTAACTAGTAGTGTTGTCTTCAAGGGTGGACAACAGTTTTCACTTAGTAAAATAATAGGTAAGTCTATTCAATAGCAAATGAGCTCTGGGTTTCACTGGTAAGGACTTGGCACTTTGTATAGTGGTGCCATGCTGCTCCCTCATACTGACAAGTGTTTATCCCTAAGATTTTTGTTTTGTGTTGTTTGTAGTGTGTATAACAGCATTTTGTTGGGAATTTAGGCTTGTTCGTGTCAATATATACTCACGGCGTGAGGCAAGGATGTCTTTGGCCATGGAGGCATTTTCTTCTGGTGTGAGAAGGTTAAAAATTCTATAGGTTACTCTGAGCTGCCTTAGGACTTTATCGACCTGTCACATTAAATGTGAGGTAAAGATGAACCTGTTTAAAATAATCCTTGGATATCTTTGTACTCTGGTCATAAGAATACTTTGAAACAGTCTTTTCTGCATTACAAATATCAGTGGTGAAAGTTTTTGCGTTGACAGTTAGCTTCTTGACAGTGAGGCAATTGCAGATTAAAGCAAAATCACTTTGAATTTGTTCCGTCTGTTGAGATGTTTGCAGTTTCTTAGAAATATAAAGTCATCTGTGTAAAGTGTACAATTCATGTTTGGGATATCATAGAATAAACTATTAATGAGGTGGGAGAAAGGCAGATGTCCTACCACTAACCACAGAGGTACCCCTTTAGTTATTCACCCTGTTTCTGAGAGTAAAATATTAATGTAGACTACAAATGATCTTTCTGGTAGTCTCTAAATGATTTGGCTACCTACTCCACAAGCCAGATTTGGTCAGATGCTAAAACAGCAGTTGATGGTCTACAGTTTCAAAACTCATTTGAGATGAAAAAAAATGACCCCAGTAAGTAAACTGTCATTCATATTTTTTAAAATGTCCTCAGTCAGAGTATATTGTACTCTTAAGGTACTACACCTGGGGCAAAATTTGTGCCATCTGTCTGTTAGTGTATCCTATTTTTGGACATTTTCAATAATTTTTGTCATAGGACAGGTAGTGTCAATTGGTCTGTAACCACTGGCTGTGGGAAGGGTAGTTATCTTGGGGAGCTGAAGATTTTCAGTGTTTGAAACGGTGTGGTATGGATTTGTTTGTGAGTGGAAAGTTGATGATATGCACTTAGGGATAAATTAAACTAACCCTACCCAGATATGGTAGTTTGGGATGTAATAGACAGATGTCTGGATTGTAGTAGTACTCTAGTTTTTCCAAATGTTCTTGTATATCTTTCTTTGAGAATGTGTTAAAATAAAAAAAGTGTGTAAAGAAACATATTCAGGTGGATGGTTTGGAGTAGGGGGGCAAGGAATATTGTTAAAGAGCTTTATCAAATGGGATGCTTTGCTTAAGTTCATTTATATTTTGAATGTTTCTTGGTGCTTTCAAGGAACTTGCTCAGAGAAATGTGCCTGGTATTAATTTTCTAACTGGTTTGTCAGACTCTTCTATATTCCTTCATTAGATTAAGCTGTAGTGAGTACATGTAGGTAATTTTGGCTTTATTTTGTATTTATTCTAATGAACTTTCTTAGTCTCTGGAAGTCTTTTAGTTTACTTTGATTATCCTTTGTTTAATATTCTTTTTAGGTTGGTGATTAACCAAGGTACACTTTTACCTTAAGCTCTATGCTTGTAGGGTGAGAAACAATGGTTTTGAACAGAGGTTAGTGAATTGTACAAGGTAGGAAGTGTTGCAGTTGTAGAATATTAACATTTATAAACATTACCAGTTCATAAGTTTCAGCTCATTTACCCATATGGCTTTGCTTGCTTCAGATGTCGTCTGTATTAGTATGTTCCTGGGTCCTACTTTTTTAGTTTTAAGTTTCAAACATGATTGACCAATACTTGCTTAGTCTGGGTGGAAAAAGGTTAAATTAAAGCCATAATATCAGAGTGTGAGAGAGAAGCAGGAAGTGCTGAAGGTGCTCAAGATGAGGGTGATAATGGAGTCAAAGTAGAACAGCCCCAGACTTCTAGATCCAAAACCTGGGAGAATAATAAGGTTTTGAAATGATTTTGGTTAACAGAACAGTATTTGGAAATTTGACAGCTACCTGGTGAATAGGGTTAATGAACTCGGTATGGGGAAGGCAAGATTGTTGACCGCATTTGATCTAACAATGCATATCGGAAGATCCCTCTAATAGCTGAAGCTAAAGATAAAAAAAAGTTTTTTCAACTCCAAAGGGCTTATCCCAGTATATTTCCCCTCCTTTCAACTACACAATGGCCCTACAACCTCTCAAAGACAAATGGATAGAATCCTAAAGTCCCATATCAAATGCACTGGTGTTTACCTAGATGATGTCATAATACATTCAGAAGACCAGGATTCTCCTTTAGCTTACATCCAGGCTGTACTAGACTCTCTGAGATGACCTGTGTTGATTTTCAGTGCCTACAAGAGCAAGTTAGTTATATCAGAGGTAAAATATTAAGGCTATGTGATTGGTAGAGGGCTGTTAGACCCCGAAAGAAAAAACTGAAGTTATGAGAACTGGCCTATTCCTTGCACTATCAATAAAGTGAGGGCACTTCTGAGGTTAGCTGGGTACTATTGAAAATCTGTAGCCTACTTTTTCTTAATTGCTTGCCAACATAAACATCTGACAAAAGGGAAGATGCCCCATAAAGTTAAAAGGCAGACACTGCTGAAGAGAATATTCTAGTCAGAGCTTGATTTAACCTTTCCAGGTTTGAGCCTTTATATTATATGCTACTGAAACATCAGACATAGGCCTAGAGGCAGGATTACACAGGCCTTTGATGGGGAAGAATCCCTTATGTTTTTGAGTCATAATCTGAGTAGAACAGAAGCCATGCATTCCAAAACTGAGAGGGGATGCTTGGCAATCAAGTGGGTACAGGTATCACAGACAATTTCCCACTGTTACTGCTGAATAGTCAACACAAAGAGATCTCAAAATTATGTGAATGATCACATTCTTTGAAATATTTTGTGTTCACTGTAAAACACACACCAGACCCAAACTACTGTAATGAAGATGGCCTGTGTAGGACTCATAGCCCATATACTAGGACAGAAATTGAAGATTTCAAGCTGCTTGGGTGTCAGTGTAATACAGTGTGGTGGTTTTCACCAGAAAGTTGTGTCAAAGTGATGCAAACAGTGTGAACAAATGTTATTAATACAGCTGATACTTTTAAAATGATTTAAGTATTTTGGATATGTGCTGTAAACAGAGCTGTTGCTTTAAATAGTTATGTACGATTATGTATTAGGTAGGCAGTTTATTTAATAGGTCTTTAGTAGACCAATTATGTAATTATGTTGTTTAAGAGTGAGGGCTAAAGCCATATCAATTCAGGGAATTTGGTCTGTATTATTGGGGGATTGTGTGTTTCATCAATTCTGGGTAATGTACTTCAAGAAGAGTTGATATGGATTATACCTGTGGAAACCAAGACATCTTCCTACAAAAGAATCCAGAGAGAAAAGAGTAAAACGTTGTGCAAGATGTCTGAAAGATGGGTAGTTTCATCCTGCATTGGGACTTCTTCGGACCATTAGATTCATATTAAAACTAGAAATTTTAAATAAAGATCTGTATACAATAAATCAGTATTCTGATAATTGTCTGGAAGTTAGTGCAGAGGATAAAGTCTATGAGAGGTTAGTGAGAGCCATCATGTAGTCCAGGGTTTGATTCCCTCAGATTCCAGTTGTACTCTATGTGACTCTAAGAAATTCACGTCACCAGACAGCACTTCTGAGATTACTCTGAAAAAGTTCATAGTGGATAATTGTTCTGCTTCAGTTAGCAAATGCAAATAAATAAACAAATAAATAAAATAAAATGTCTGATGTTAAGTGATGCTATGAGCTGTCAGTGAGAATCATCCAGTAGTCCTGGGTTTGAATCCCTCAGTTTCATTTGCTTGCTGTCTGACTCTGAGCAGTTCACTTAATCAGACAATGCTCATGGGCTAAGCCTGAAAAAGGTGCAAGTGGATCACTGCTCTACCCCAGTTTGTAAATGCAAATAAATAAAATGACTAATGTTTTATAACATCAATGCAATTACTGTATAATTGTCATCTTGGTAAGAAAGTAGCTAATTGTAAAAGTTGACTTCTTGCCAGAATATCTTACAGTCACCCTTCCCTATCTTATATTCTTGGGCTTGTCTTAAATGTACTGGAGTAGCCACAATACTGGACAGATATTCTCCTGCATGGTCTAAACATCCAGGCCACTGACAGATACAAATGATTCCCAGGTGTCGGTGTCTTTGTAATAGGAGGCTTCCTGCTTATCCCTGATAAATATGGTACAAGTATTTCAACATTTACACACATTTAAATCTTCCACCAAGTTGCCATAGTGAAACTTCACCAGTCAAGTTAAACTGATTTTCTCATGCTTCATCAATATGATAACACCACTTTACACATTAACAGTCCTATTCTACTATCTCATTTACCTTACTTACCTTAATGTGTGTAGCATTCCCAGCTACCATCATCAGCTCAGAATCCACAGCACAAATGAGTACCACTACAGCAAAACCTACTAGAATATTCCATAAGGAGCACAGCTATATACTTTCTCAACCATATACCTACTCAAATCAGTATATCTAAAAACTAGAATCCAACACCTATGCATCCTTTCAAATAAACCAGGGCAACTATTTCCACATTTACATAATAAATTACTCAACTACAGAGATCTTTACCATAACCTTGTCTCATTCAAAAACCCAATACAAATATCTGCTTCCCAAAACAATGGTCAGGGAGACAAAGTCTGCCTTATCAATTCCCACAATGTTTGCAATAAGATTGAACAGCTACATGCCTAGATACATTATTTCACTGTCATATTATCTATCCCACTGAGATAACAGATACTCAGATTAGACCAAATTAATAAAAGAGAGGTGGCATATCCTTAAACTATTAAAACTAATTTCCCTTACAGAAATACAACATATACACATACTTATGTTTGACAAAGTAGAAAATGTTATGTCTACTTTTAGAGTTACTGTGTGCAGACACTTATGTATCATCTCCATATACATCCCTCCAAGCAGCAATACTGTAATAGCTGAATATATATTTTACAAGTAACTGCTAACTGTAATTATAATGCTATTATCTTAGGAGAGCTCAATACTGATTGCCTCAAAGAACATTACGCAACAACTACCCCGAGCAAAAACTCGTTTAACTTTACATAAGTAATTCAAGTACCAACTAGAATTAACAAACCTATAATAAAGAAAGTACCATAGACTGGATATTAACATCAAACCCAAACAAAAGTCTGTATTCTAACACACTATCTGACTCAATTATTGATCACCACACCACATTTATAATCTGGGGCAACCCTTAGGTCGATAATTTCACACATCACAATGCAGTCAGACATCTCACCAAATGTAGCCTCTAAATTTCTAACTACTTTTAAAACAGTGCAACTGAACTCACCTAAAATATATGCCATTAGTCAATGTAGTTTATTTTTAACTCATTTTTCTGAATATACATAAAAGAATGAATGAAAACCAATGCATCACCAAACAGAATGTATAACAGAGTGAGTAAGCCAGGAGAAACTAGTGCAAAGAGAAAGCAAAATAAATAAATACATACATACATAAATGAATGAATCAATGATTAAAAATTAACTTTATCACCACCTAAGAAAATTATCTAAGGCCATAGTCAAATCTGATAAGAAATACGACAATAATAACTTATATCAGTCACATAACAAAAATACAGTGCAGGTCTGGACAGCATTAAATCAGCTAATAACACAAGCAAAATTCTCGATCAAATTCATCTCTTTCTGTACAATCTATGACAGCACATGCAGATTCAATAAACACTACATTAACATGGCTGGAACCCTGCTCAGATCACAGCATTGAAGGATTAAATCCATAAATAACCTGTCCAGTCAACCTACTAAACATCCACTAGGCCAAACCATAGCAACAACTTCTCAGCCCCAATAAATACTAACAATCCACCACTATTCTCACTCCAGTCTGTATCCACAGGTCTATATTATATTCTTGAAAGCCGACAATGTTGAATGTGATATTGTCGGCATGAGAATATCGAACGCTCAGAATCTCGAGCGTGTAAATGGAAATCTCTGTAAGGGGAGACTTCCGTTTACTGCAAAGGAATTCTTCCTAAAACTAAAACCAGCTTTAATGCCTTCTGAAAACCTGCAGTCACAGAATTTGTAGGAGATAATGATAGCATACCCTACAGGAATTATGATAATTCACTCTGTAACTGAATCCTTTGTCCTCACAATACGCAAGCAATAGTAAGTCATCTCAATTCACAAAGGAGGCAGCTCAGCTGAATTGTCAAACTACAGCCCCATAGCTATATTATCACTATTTTCAAAAGTAATAGAATTGTGTATATTTAAATAGGTCATCACCTATTTAATGAAAAATAACATGTGCTCACCAGCACAATATGGCTTTAAACATTATGACATCGAAGTAAAAGTCAATACTAAATGGCTCTGGCTGACTAAATTTGCAGATGCAAGATAGAAACAGTCATTGAATCCCTGAATGGCAGCAATCCTGCAGGAAGGTTTGCCTCTAATAAATAACTGTTGTCAAAATCATGGTCTGAACCTAAATGCCAAAAAATGCATTATTGTATCCTTTGGGAAGTCATCTACCCCAGGAAACTACCACATTGACAACACACCCCTAAGATATGAGCCCAGTTGTCAGGATTTGGGAACTTATGTTGACGGTGACTTAATATTTGACCCACATCTGTCTATTGTGTAAAAAAGTCCTTCTATATTGCACAGCTTATAAACAAATGGATTGTGTCTAGATCTATCCCTCATTAAGACAGTCATTGAATATAATGCCCCCTTTGGAATGTATCTGTCTAGACAGATGCAAAAACTGGAATGCCCACAAAGATACCTTACTAAAAGGATACAAGGCCTAAACAACATGTCCTACATGGACTGACTCATAGCCCTGTCACTATACTTGGTATCCTACGGACTGTTAAGAGGTGACCTGTGTCTGGCATAGAAGACATCCTCCAACCCATTACTGATGGATTTACTGCACATCAGTAAGTCAAATGGCATCAGAAATAATCAGTTTAGGGATCTAAACCTCTTCTGCAACATCAACAGAATGGTTTGGAGGGACAAATATATTTTCAAGAGGATACCACTGCTATGGAACAGACTCCTCATCCACATTTATTTATTTATTTTATTTATTTTACATTTGTTAACCGGGCTAGTCTGACTGGATATATTTCCATTTTCAGCAGAGGCCCGGGGAGAAAAGCTCCACATATGGACATAAGAGATTTATAATGAGTACAAATAACAAGTTACAAATAACAAGTTACAGACTTGTAACACTTCAACCAATGCATCTTGATTACAAAAAGAAGGCAACTGGAAAAACTAAAATACATTCTATTAAACATCAATACAACTTCTAGAACCTGATAAATAATAAGAGAGACCAGGAAAAGAACTAAAACATTGAAACCTAAAACTAGATTACAAAGGATTACACTACCTAGACTATCTAAATACTATCATCTTTAGCATAATTACATATTGTAGCATGAGAAGAGAGAGTAAAGGGACAGGAGTTAGCAAAAAAAAGCAGTAGAAGGGCAGTGTAGAGTTGATAAAGATATAAGCTTCCTGGGAATAGGGTCAGAGACACAAGGAATAGGATTTGTGAGGAGGAGGAGGCAAGGTGGTGAAAGGCCAGTTAAGGGGGGGGGGGGCGTAAGAAAAGGGAGAGGAGTGGTAGGTAAGGAATTAACATTTAATCAGGATTTGAACAGAGACACATCCAGTGGCTTTTCAGGTAGATTCTAAGTTTTTGTTTAAACAAAGTAGTAGATGCCATAGAAGTAAGTTCAGTAGGAAGTTGATTCCAGTGTTTACCCAAGGCATTTGAGAAGAGGGAGTCACCAGCTAGGTTATTAGATTTTGTCAAGGAAACTAGCAGTTTGTTTGATGAGCGGAGGGAGTTTAGATTAGAATATGTGGTTAAGAGGTTAGAAAGTGCAGGTGTATTTTGACTTTGGTATAGAGCTCTATGGACAACTGTAAGTTGGGAAAGAAGTAGCATGTTAGACAGTTCAAGCCAGTTAAGTTGCTGCAGATTTAAACAGTGATGTGTTCTAAAAGGCTTACCAGTAACAAATCTGGCTATGTTATTGTAGGTGGTTGATAGTTTGTGAAGATTGTTTTTTGAGGTTAGTGTAGATTGGTGAGGCATAGAGAAGAGTAGAGATGAGGTGAGAGTGGGCAAGAGTAGCTTTGGCTGGGGAGGTTAAAAAAGTCCTAATTCGATAGAGAGAGCCGAGTTTCCTGTTTACATTTTTAATGGTATTATTAATGTGACAGTCAAAGGTAAGGTTGTTGTCTATTGTGACACCTAGCAGTTTGGTAGTGGGGTCAGGTGATATAATGGTTCCATTACTAGATAAGATAGTGAAATCTAGTGCAGGGGATCAATTAGTAGGCTTAAAGAGTAGGAGTTTGGTTTTTTTTGCGTTAAGGAGTAGGCAACGTTTTAAGAACCAAGTTTCGACTTTGGAGAATATATCTTGAGTATTAGTTTGGAGTTCAGCAATGGATTTAGCAGAGCAAATTAGTGTGGAGTCGTCAGCGTATTGTATGCATGTAGCCTGGGGAATAGCTGCTTGTAGGTTGTTTATAAAGAGGGAGAAAAGAAGAGGTCTGAGGATAGAGCCTTGGGGGACCCCAAGTGAGATAGGTAGAAGAGATGATAGTTTCTCATCCCAGAGAACGGCTTGTTTCCTATTAGAGAGATAGGAACTGAACCAGTGGACAGCTTTAGGCTCTAAGGAAAGAGATTTGAGAATTTGTATAAGGAGAGAGTGATTAACCACGTCAAAGGCTTTGGATAGGTCGATAAAGAGAGCTGAAGACAGGATGTTATCATTACGATTCTTGTTAATCAGGTCAGTAAAGGAGAGGAGAGTGGTAGTTGTGCTATGAAAAGGCCTAAAGCCATGTTGACAAAGTTCATCCCTGTCCATGTTCAAGTAACTTAGATCTATGGAAGGGAAACAGAAAATTTACCCCAGGACTGCCCTTGTAAAACTAATAGGCAGATGCAGCTCCTGAGGTCCCCTCAAATTATCTTTGGTATGATTGCAGTTATTCTCATTAGGGTTAATATGTAATTATCGACAACAGAATGGGTAAGGCCAATCTATAAGCAAATGGAATATGTTATTTTGAGCACAAAAAGGGAAACTGGCTATGCTTAAAATGGACCAGAAGAGCAGCTAGCCTAGTATTTACCTATGAACCTATTATAAGGAGAGCAATGGGAGTTAGTGGAGAGCCTTGTGGTATTCCAGATGTGGGATGACCAGTGAATGACACCTATTTTTTCCTTGAAAGATCCAGTCATGTAAATAATTGCCAACTGTCTAAGCACAGCTTCACAAGACCTAAGTCTCACAGGTTGTTTGGTATAAGTTGCTGATTACCTGATTCAGTGCTCTCTTCAAGCCAATAAAAAGAGCAGCTGTTAGTAGGCCACTTTCCATGTTTGTGTAGAGTTGGTCAGCATGGCTGTTAGTAGGCCCCTTTCCATGTTTGTGTAGAGTTGGTCAGCGTGGCTGTTAGTAGGCCCCTTTCCACGTTTGTGTAGAGTTGGTCAGCATGGCTGTTAGTAGGCCCCTTTCCACGTTTGTGTAGAGATGGTCAGCATGGCTGTTAGTAGGCCCCTTTCCATGTTTGTGTAGAGTTGGTCAGCATGGCTGTTAGTAGGCCCCTTTCCATGTTTGTGTAGAGTTGGTCAGCATGGCTGTTAGTAGGCCCCTTTCCATGTTTGTGTAGAGTTGGTCAGCATGGCTTTTAGTAGGCCCCTTTCCATGTTTGTGTAGAGTTGGTCAGCATGGCTGTTAGTAGGCCCCTTTCCATGTTTGTGTAGAGTTGGTCAGCATGGCTGTTAGTAGGCCCCTTTCCATGTTTGTGTAGAGTTGGTCAGCATGGCTGTTAATAGGCCCCTTTCCATGTTTGTGTAGAATTGGTCAGCATGGCTGTTAGTAGGCCCCTTTCCATGTTTGTGTAGAGTTGGTCAGCATGGCTGTTAGTAAGCCCCTTTCCATGTTTGTGTAGAGTTGGTCAGCATGGCTGTTAGTAGGCCCCTTTCCATGTTTGTGTAGAGTTGGTCAGCATGGCTGTTAGTAGGCCCCTTTCCATGTTTGTGTAGAGTTGGTCAGCGTGGCTGTTAGTAGGCCCCTTTCCATGTTTGTGTAGAGTTGGTCAGCGTGGCTGTTAGTAGGCCCCTTTCCATGTTTGTGTAGAGTTGGGCAGCGTGGCTTTTAGTAGGCCCCTTTCCATGTTTATGTAGAGTTGGTCAGCATGGCTGTTAGTAGGCCCCTTTCCATGTTTGTGTAGAGTTGGTCAGCATGGCTGTTAGTAGGCCCCTTTCCATGTTTGTGTAGAGTTGGTCAGCATGGCTGTTAGTAGGCCCCTTTCCATGTTTGTGTAGAGTTGGTCAGCATGGCTGTTAGTAGGCCCCTTTCCATGTTTGTGTAGAGTTGGTCAGCATGGCTGTTAGTAGGCCCCTTTCCATGTTTGTGTAGAGTTGGTCAGCGTGGCTGTTAGTAGGCCCCTTTCCATGTTTGTGTAGAGTTGGTCAGCATGGCTGTTAGTAGGCCCCTTTCCATGTTTGTGTAGAGTTGGTCAGCATGGCTGTTAGCAGGTACCTTTCCATGTTTGTGTAGAGTTGGTCAGCATGGCTGTTAGTAGGCCCCTTTCCATGTTTGTGTAGAGTTGGTCAGCATGGCTGTTAGTAGGCCCCTTTCCATGTTTGTGTAGAGTTGGTCAGCATGGCTGTTAGTAGGCCCCTTTCCATGTTTGTGTAGAGTTGGTCAGCGTGGCTGTTAGTAGGCCCCTTTCCATGTTTGTGTAGAGTTGGTCAGCATGGCTGTTAGTAGGCCCCTTTCCACGTTTGTGTAGAGTTGGTCAGCATGGCTGTTAGCAGGTACCTTTCCATGTTTAACCGACTCTAAATACTACTTCAAAACTGGTACAAAAATTGCTAAGGCTGCTACTCGTAAAACACTCGTCTTTATTTAAATGCCAAAATATAAAAAAAAATGTTTTTCGTCCTAACTCAATGCTCTGACTTCTTCAGAAACTCTAATACAGACATCTTAAAACATCCAATATTTATAAACTCATTTAAAAAGCCCGCCAACAGGCTAATCAGCAAAACAGGCTCTCTTAAAGGTATATTAACCTAAAACCTACAACTATTACTAAAATACCATCAAAAATTGATGGAATCAATATGTGGCAATGATGAAAATAATAAAATTAATAAAATTCATAATAATAAAATTCCCCTTCTCTTGTGTATTTGTAATTCATACTTATTAAATTATAAAAATACTTTACAAATGTATTTGCAAACTTACATGTCCTCACTACCAATATATTTTACCTCACTACTTGTTATATAAAACAAATGTTTAAAACAAGATCAAACATGTGTATAAAAACCTCGATCATCTCTCCAAACTCTTTAATTTGAGCAAACACATAAGTGAACATTTTTCATTGACACCCGGACTTATGAAAGCATTAAGTTTAAGTTGCCATAACAATTCTACCTTTTCGAGGAATGGACCTCCTCTGATGTCTTTTTTGACTTGCACAAGTACCCTAAATTGAAATTTATGTTCAGGGAAACTCATAACATGTCTAGCAAGTGCATTGTCTTCCTTATGTAACCTAATATCTCTTTGATGTTCGTAAACCCTTTCTTTAAACGTTCTCTCAGTCTTTCCCATGTAAAAGGCTGTACAACTGCGACAAATTGCCATGTACACCACCATGCCATGTACACCACCCCTTTCATGTTACAATCAAATTTCTCCCTAGTATACACTCTATATCCATTAATTGTTGTATTTGCTCCTGACGCCATCAAGTGGCAATAGGAACAACAACCACATTGTGTCATACCCGCTCTCATTTTAAAAGAAAATTTGGTCCCACATTTATGCATCCAATCCTTGAAATTCAGGCCCCTTTTCCAGTGATCTTCAATGAGGCTCCTAACCTACCCCCTACCAAATTGTCGTCACATATCAGAAACCAATTTTTCTCTAAAATGTTCCTGATGTGGCTATGATCTAAGGAAAATCTTAATATACAACTCAGATTAAAATTAACCAAAACATTTTTATTACTTTGACTGTCGATACAGTTCATACCTACAGTCATCAACCTTCCTTCTGTCGGTTGTAGATTTTCCTGTTTTTTCAGAATAGGTTTATATATACCTGTGTACCTTTTTGATGTTACTTCTATTAAGTTATCTATAAATGAAACGGGGTATGCTCTGTTTATAAACATTTGTCTTAAATTGTTACATTCCTCTATAAAGGCCACATCCGACGTGATCATACGTGCCGCTCGGACCAATTGGCCCTTAACCACGGACTTTTTCTGATGCATCGGATGTGCACTTGAGTAATGTAGAAACTTGTTTGAATATGTGGGTCTCCTGTAGATATTAGCTTCATATTGTTGTAAAACTTTATTTTTAATCAAATTTATGTCCAAAAAAGAAATTGAGTTGTTACTAAATGTGTGTGTAAAGTGTAAAAACTCAGTTGAATCATTCAATGTCTTCAATAAGTTTTTAGCTACCTCACCATCTCCATCAAAAATGATGAAGATATTGTCAATAAATCTAGCATAAAACTTGACTTGAGCCATGTACATACAGTTCTTAAATAATATATTGTTTTCCCAATATGATAAAACCATATTAGCGAAACTGGCCCCACATGAGGAGTCCATGGCTACACCTTCCCTCTGGACATACAACTGATGTTCAAACATTATAAAATTATAAGTTAAAACCACGTCAAGGAATTCCTGAACCAAGCTGACTTCCTCTGTTGATGCTCCCTTTTGCCTCATTCTAATAGTTACCCATTCAACTCCTATGCTATGTGGAATGCTGGTATACAACCCTTTAATATCAACTGTCATAAAATTATTAGTCTGACAATAAGGAAAATTATTAATTTTGTCTAAAAAAACCCCAAGAATCCTTAATGATCCATTCTTCTGTACTAACATATCTTTTCAATACGCTATCCAGAAATTTTGCACATGCATAGGTAGCTGAACCTCTTCCATCCACTATAGGATGGAGGGGGGGATTGTTAATGCACTTATGCATTTTTGGTACACCAAACATGTAAGGAACTTTTGGAGTTTGCATCACCAAATAATTGTACAAATGCACATCTATTCTCGCTTCGATGAATAACTCATTAAAGAAACTTTTTATAAATTGCATAGATTTGTTATACTCATTCATCGAAGATGGTGCATATGCTTCACTGGTCAAAATCTCTAAGACCTTTTCCTTGTAGAGTGGTGTATCCATAATCACCAATCCCCTTCCCTTATCAGGGTTCATTACTCTAACGTCAGCTGCCATCAATAACTCCAATTCCTCTTTTTCTTCAAACGTCAGATTAAAATTATAATCTAATTTCGAACTACCCAATCTCCTCAAATCTACCTCACATACCCTTTCAAACATGCTTAAGGTATTGTGTAATGGTGGATTGAAACAACTTGATACTCTCAATGAATGTTCACATGTTGATTGCTCATAAAACAGTAATTTCAAATTGAGTTTCCTAACAAATAACAACATCACATAATGTTTCTGACAAATTCATTCTGGTAGATGGAACAAAAGTAGAACCTCTAGCTAAAATATCCACCAAGCGTTCAGTCACTTGAAATGATGAAAAATTATATACTAAAAAATCCTTTTTAGTGTTTTGAACCATTTCACATGGTGGAAATTGGGGACTCAAAACAACTATCTCCTGCTGTTGTTATTCTTCCTCCTGTTCCAGTTCCTCTTCTGGTTCCGTCTCGGAAAACCCTGCCTAGAATTGGAGGCAATATCTTGTTGGTTTTCTCTAAAATTATTATTATAATTGTTATTGTTCTTACTAATGTTACGAGCCTTGATTCTTTCACTTTTCCTTGTTTCTCCATTGTTGTCTGCCAAATCGGCACTGGTACTCGGCCCCTCATCCTCATGTAATGAAATATTTACCTCATGAAACTCCTCGATGGTTATATTCTCCTCCATTCTACTATTTACCCCACTGGGAATTAGCTCTAATGGGAATTGAGATTTTGATGGTGCAGGGTAAGCAGTGCCCGAAGCATATTGCTTTTGATCTCTTTGTAATTTTTATTTCTAGTTTATTCCTCGAAAAGGTAGAATTGTTATGGCAACTTAAACTTAATGCTTTCGTAAGTCCGGGTCTCAATGAAAAATGTTCACTTATGTGTTTGCTCAAATTAAAGAGTTTGGAGAGATGATCGAGGTTTTTATACACGTTTGATCTTGTTTTAAACATTTGTTTTATATAACAAGTAGTGAGGTAAAATATATTGGTAGTGAGGACATGTAAGTTTGCATATACATTTGTAAAGTATTTTTATAACTTAATAAGTATGAATTACAAATACACAAGAGAAGGGGAATTTTATTATTATGAATTTTATTAATTTTATTATTTTCATCATTGCCACGTATTGATTCCATCAATTTTTGATGGTATTTTAGTAATAGTTGTAGGTTTTAGGTTAATATACCTTTAAGAGAGCCTGTTTTGCTGATTAGCCTGTTGGTGGGCTTTTTAAATGAGTTTATAAATATTGGATGTTTTAAGATGTCTGTATTAGAGTTTCTAAAGAAGTCAGAGCATTGAGTTAGGACGAAAAACGTTTTTTTTATATTTTGGCATTTAAATAAAGACGAGTGTTTTACGAGTAGCAGCCTTAGCAATTTTTGTACCATTCGATGTTTGTTTAGAGTTGGTCAGCATGGCTGTTAGGCCCCTTTCCATGTTTGTGTAGAGTTGGTCAGCATGGCTATTAGTAGGCCCCTTTCCATGTTTGTGTAGAGTTGGTCAGCATGGCTGTTAGCAGGCCCCTTTCCATGTTTGTGTAGAGATGGTCAGCATGGCTGTGAGTAAGCCCCTTTCCATATTTGTGTAGAGTTGGTCAGCATGGCTGTTAGTAGGCCCCTTTCCATGTTTCTGTAGAGATGGTCAGCATGGCTGTTAGTAAGCCCCTTTCCATATTTGTGTAGAGTTGGTCAGCATGGCTTTTAGTAGGCCCCTTTCCATGTTTGTGTAGAGCCGGTCAGCATGGCTGTTAGTAGGTCCCTTTTCATGTTTGTGTAGAGTTGGTCAGCATGGCTGTTAGTAGGCCTCTTTCCATGTTTGTGTAGAGTTGGTCAGCATGGCTGTTAGTAGGCCCCTTTCCATGTTTGTGTAGAGTTGGTCAGCATGGCTGTTAGTAGGCCCCTTTCCATGTTTGTGTAGAGTTGGTCAGCGTGGCTGTTAGTAGGCCCCTTTCCATGTTTGTGTAGAGTTGGTCAGCATGGCTGTTAGTAGGCCCCTTTCCATGTTTGTGTAGAGTTGGTCAGCGTGGCTGTTAGTAGGCCCCTTTCCATGTTTGTGTAGAGTTGGTCAGCGTGGCTGTTAGTAGGCCCCTTTCCATGTTTGTGTAGAGTTGGTCAGCATGGCTGTTAGTAGGCCCCTTTCCATGTTTGTGTAGAGTTGGTCAGCATGGCTGTTAGTAGGCCCCTTTCCATGTTTGTGTAGAGTTGGTCAGCATGGCTGTTAGTAGGCCCCTTTCCATGTTTGTGTAGAGTTGGTCAGCATGGCTGTTAGTAGGCCCCTTTCCATGTTTGTGTAGAGTTGGTCAGCATGGATGTTAGTAGGCCCCTTTCCATGTTTGTGTAGAGTTGGTCAGCATGGCTGTTAGTAGGCCCCTTTCCATGTTTGTGTAGAGTTGGTCAGCATGGCTGTTAGTAGGCCCTTTTCCATGTTTGTGTAGAGTTGGTCAGCACGGCTGTTAGCAGGCCCCTTTCCATGTTTCTGTAGAGTTGGTCAGCATGGAAGCGATGATACTCTAATTTTTTCTGGGTCCATGTTGTCAGCTGGATAAGCTACCCTATTTTTTCTACATGCTCATGTATTTGCTTTTATACATTTTTTACAGATATTATTATTACATTATGAGCTATAAACTGGCAGTCGTACCCAATGCTCATACGTCTAAATAAAAAGTGAGATTTAGGCAATCTAAAGGTAGGCCATAGAAGTCTGCATATGTCTGACTGAGTCAATAAAAATATAAGGGGATTGGAAATAACAGGAATGGACATTTTTAAGAATTTATTATGTACGTTATAGTGATTGGGCTGGGCTTCCCTCTATTTTCTCTCCACTAG